>NW_019735462.1:1587785-1669973 GCF_002891405.2 Cryptotermes secundus
CATTTCTGTTAGAGGCTGAGTCGACTCCAGGGCCATAGTGCGTCTGGAAATATTAGGTCAATTGGAAAATCCAGTGATCTCATCGGGAATATTACCCGCGATCNTGAAAGGGCACAGGCTAAAGAGCCTTATCCGTGAAGGTAGAAGAAGAGGAATATCGAATTTCATTGAAATGTGTTGAAAACTTCAAGAGATGAAACATGCTTAGGATGGAGACTTTTCCCCCTGATTCATGCCTCCGGTGTGAGGGTGGCACGAGAAGTTGGGGGAAGTATGCAGCCCACATAAATGCATCAAAAGTCAAATGGTACATGGGGTATAGCACTAGATACCGGTCTTCTTCTCTTATCATCACTGTACTACAAAAGGCTATGCTTTACTTAATTTAGAACCGCATAACACTCCGTGTAGTCGTTATGATATTGCCCCATTTCATGTCTCACTGTCTCCATGGAGATAAAGTTAATGGTAAGGCAATTTGCCTTACCTACAATGGCGCTTGTATATATTGAGGTACATCGAAATAGGTCAATTGGATCTAACTTAGCGGTGACACACATATGGACACACAGGCTTGTCGCTAACTTTATGTCTGAAGGGGAGGAAGAGAAAATAATATTTTTGTGGACTTAATCTGCAATTAATATTTACTTAATTGGTTATCTTGTTTCAGGCGACTGAGCGCGGTGTAAACACTTTGTGAAACATGTGAAAGAAAGCCAATTTAAATTTTCAGCTTTTTAAAAAACCTAAAGCTATCCCTGTAACAGACCGTGGAGGGCCATATGGCTGTGAAACGTCGGGGCCCCCACACTTTCTAGACAGTCGGTTCACAGATGGCGGTGATGTTGCCAGCCTTAAGTGCCAGCAAACCTTTACACCCCTGGAAGATTCCTGGTACTCATTTCTGTTAGAGGCTGAGTCGACCCCAGGGCCATAGTGCGTCTGGAAGTATTGGATCAATTGGAAAATCCAGTGATCTCATCGGGAATATTACCCGCGATCTTCCGTCTTGTAGCACAGTGCCTCAGTCAGCTACACTACCGCGTGCCCCTTAACGTTCTGTATTACTCAAATAAACAAGTTGGATTCCGCAAATAAGCGAATGGAAATCCCCGTTACATGGCCGATAACAAAATGCAGTGAGTAGAGCGAATGGACACAGTCAGTCCGTATCAATCTCCTTGAGAATCTACTGGTTGCTTAGCTACTCAAAAAATTCCCCTCATTCTATGAAAACCAGTTTCAATGACATGTTCACAAGGGCCAACCACTTGGTTTCTATCCCGAGCCAGGTGAAACCCAGTTCCCAAACCTCTTTCTCTAACATCCATTTTAATACTATTCTTTCATCTAGGTCTAAACCTTTCTAGTGGCATCTTTCCTTTTGGTGTTCCTTTCCAAATTCAGTATGCATTTCTTTTCTCTCCCATGCATATTACATGCCCTGTCACGTCTCATCCTCCTTGATAACATTTCGCGAGGTTTTTAAGTTTCTAAAACTTTTATTTTCACATGTTTCAACTCATTACATATAAGATGCTGGTAAGTAAGTAAAGTAAAGTTGTCCCTGTGCTTAACTAATTAAACATTAAGCCATGAAGGCGTATGGGGGAGTGGATGTATGTTAATAAGTAACGAATTCCCCAACCGCAA
The DNA here is from genome assembly GCF_002891405.2 of Cryptotermes secundus. Lineage (NCBI taxonomy): Eukaryota > Metazoa > Arthropoda > Insecta > Blattodea > Kalotermitidae > Cryptotermes > Cryptotermes secundus. Next base: position 1,589,442 of record NW_019735462.1, read on the forward strand.
TGACATTATCATGTTTCACGGACGCTCCACACCTCAGAACTTAGTGCAGCTTCCTAAATACTTAAACACACAACTATCGGACACAATCTTAGGAAACTTTAGCATTGATCTCGGAAGACGAGAGACTAAACCTCGTCCCTGGCGAGACACCGCTATTGAGATGTACACGGATGGATGTGCATTTTCCTAAAGCAGCTCAAATTAATCCTTGATACCTGACTGATTACTAAATTGATGCCGGTCCTCGCCAGCACAGTAATTTTTGGTTCCGGATCCCAAGGGAACCGTGACCATATTTTATTGTCTGACGGCCCTGAAAGATTTAAGAGTGCGGTTTTTATGCCTGAAATTCGTCTATATAAGACTTAAATCTTGAGTTTCTACCTCAAAGGGAATAAACTGTGTTTCCATTGGAAAGAAAAATAGGACATTTCTTCATGGGGATATAACTGTACTTTACAGTTAGAATCAGATGTAACACATAAATACACCTTATGGACAATAGGGGGTCACAGATCTCTTAGCATTAAGAGTTTAGGGTGTCAAGACAGGTGATATATACAGTACCTTCCTTGCTTAGAAGGATTATCAGCAGTGGTTGAGAATTCCAAGACAAATGATATTAAATTGAATATATATTATTTATTTTGCCACGTAATTTGTTGGCCAATGGAGATCTTTACTTTGACTCCAATGTACTAATAAGAAGTGACCCGGGATAGCATAGTCGATACAGCGCCTGGTTACGGGCTGGACGACCAAGAGATTGGAGTTCTTTTCCCGGCAGGGTCAAGAAATTTCTCTTCTCAGAGTCGTCCAGACCGGTTCTGGGGTCCACCGAACATCCTATCCGAAGGGTGCTGGGCGATCTTTCGCCGAGAATAAAGAAGCCGGGGCTCGAAGCTGATCACTCACCTCCAGCCAGTGTCAAGGTCAAGAAAATGTGGATCTATACATCCACTCCCCCATACACCTTCATGGTGCAGTGCTTAATCAGTTAGGTACAGGGACAACTTTACCTTTATGTAGATGTAAGAAAGTGGCTGGTCAATTTCTTAATTGGTTTCTTATACAGATGTAGGCGGGTACTGAGTTGGTATGTAATTTATGTAGAGAGATAAGTAGAATTTGGTTTGTTAGATAGTTGGTTTATCAGAAAGATATATGGTTAATTACCTCCATCCCAGTATGACGTCCTACACTTTGTGGCGAAATTTGGTTCTGGTGGATAATTCGGCTTTCACCAAAAGCCACGTCATCACATGCAAAATCTAACTTCCTCTCGTTAAATTAACCATAACTACAGTGCGACATGATGTGATGGAGAACTTTATTAATGGTCTGACCACATTTCAGATATAAAACTTGCGTTAGTTACAAGCATAATTGGCGTTAATTACGTTAGCAGTGTCCATAGAATTCCAGCACAACGTACAGAGCTAAACTGGAGTATGATCAAAATAAACATAGAAAATCCGTTTTCAGAATTATGACATACCACTGTAAAGTTGATACCTGCGTAAACATCTCTCAAGTCATAAACACTGAAGTGTTCTTCAGGTGTACATTTTTGCTTCTATCACCAGGGCTAGCTGCATTTTAGTCATTCAAAATGGTGGAAATGTCGCATAAGGAGGATAGACCAAATCGACGCTGACATTCCATGAATTGTTTTCACCGTCGAACAGATAAGTTTCGGTGGCCGCGCCATAGCTCAAGCGGTTAGCCGCTGGTTTCCCACGGCGGCGGTCCGATTTCGAGCCCCGGTCTTGTCATGTGGGATTTATGGTGGATAAATTGGTGCTGGGGCAAGTTTTCTCCGAATACTTCGGTTTCCTCTGCCAATCTTCATTCCATCAAACTCACCATAATCATAGTCACCCAGGGCAGATACAAGAGGCCAATCAGTAGCCGACGTGCCGAGTGGACCCAGCTGGACCCCCCCCCCCCGGCCAATATGCGAATTTAAAAGAAATAATAAATTTCGGTATTGTAAGTGTTTGAAGCAGCCGGGATAGTGTAGTCGGTATAGCGACTGGGCACGGGCTGGACGTCCGAGGGGTCAGAGTTCGAGTCCTGGTTGTGTCAGGAATTTACTCTTCTCCATGTCGACCAGATCTGCTCTGCGGTCCACCCAACCTCCTATCGAAGAGACAGATAGCTAGATATAGACAGATAGATAGATAGACAGACAGACAGATAGTGACTCTGTAAAACAGCGTTTTCATGAAGCTAACTTTTTCTGCTTCTTATTCGGTCTGATTTCACTTCCGCTGATATGCTGACATGTCGCAGGGATAAACAAAAGCGCATTGAGCATCCCCTTTCGGTAGGAAATGACAGTATTAATTGCTGGCTAATGACCTCCGAGATTTCCACATCTAATGAATTATACACTCCTTCAAGACCCTGTTCAGGTCTGCGGAAACTCATCTTCTTTTCTTTATTACATCTCTAACTTCATGTTCTTATTTCTCTAAACGATTTACTGTCTCAGCTAACACGCTTTTGCTTTTCGGCTGTCTTCTACTGGTGAAAATTCAGTTCCCAGTCTCCCGTCGTGAGAGAAACTTAGAGATCTTTTCCCGCATAAAGCAATTGAGGAATTTTTACCCACTGGAAAACCGTGGACTCTTGAAAAATAAAAATGATACGTTATTTCCATCAAGGATACGAGTAAGGGATGAAAGGATTTTAACCTAATAAAACCAATTCGCCGTTTTCATGTGTAAAGCACTCGGGACATAAATTCCAATATCCTATCCACCGTATTCACACGCAATTTCAATTTATAAAATCTTGTCTCATCATCCGTTTCTGTGGTCTTCCGGAGAAGACGTTGAAATCTCTAGGCATTACTTTTCAGGAGAGGAGAGGAGAGGAGAGAACTTGAGACGTTTATGCAGTAATATACGGAAGTCAGCATTTTATTAAGTCGCAGAATGGAAGAAAGAAATTGCTTTAGTGTCGGTATTTGGTCTTCAATTTATCCCATTATTACGGAAAATGTTGTGTTATGCTTATTTAATTCAGAAAGAATTTAATTGGCTTAGGTAGGATTTGCCATTCTTACAGCGGTGATTATGAAGAGTTGTATCTTCTGGGATACGCCGTGCAGCCCGTTGAAATTCAACTGACGTCTAGCAGATATAAGAATAAGACAATTAGGAAATCAAAATGAAACATACTTCGTGCTGGTTTCTTGTTTGTCTTACTCTTCAACCCTGAGGATGGAGGCGACATGTTCCTCCGAAAGGTCACTTGACTTTGAAAGGAGGACACTGTGTTATATCCCAGATGACAGGACGCTTCTAAATTATATTATTTTCCCGCATATAAAAAACAAACTCCGTTGTTTTAGTCCGCAAGCAAACTATACCGACTGAGCGACCGCCGCTAGTTGGCGAAGTTTTTAGTGCCATCTTTTGCTATGTCCTTGAAATAGCTCCTCATTTATCCTCACGAGGCTGAGTGGGCCCCGTTCCAGACCCACTACTTCTCAGAAAATCTGGTAGCGCCGGGAATAGAACCCGAGACCTCTGGATCTGTAGCCAGGAACTGTGAGCACTAGACCACAGGGGTGGTCTCTTTCCCGCATATTCAAAGTTTAATTCCTAAAATTAATGATTTTCTCATGCATGTTAGAGGCCTGAAAATTACTGTCTTCCGGCACGTGACCTCATGAATTCTTGCACGTACCTACCGAAGTTTCGGAGAAAAAATGTTGCTCTCATCTTCATGTAGAAGGATGATCCGAGTATGGAAAGAGACTTATGGATATAAGGAAAGGAAATACTGGGGTCGCAGCCTGATTGAGAACGGTGGAAAAAACCTGGGGCTCTTAAAACGGTCATCTTCTAAGAGCAGAGAGACTGGGACAAATAATAGCTCCTACTGAACCAATAAGAAGCAGAGAGATGTCAGGAGAAACAAACTAAGGACACGGTAGCCCTAAAGGGCTGCCCCTTACTCAAATTGGTTCACTCAAGGCCCCCGTTCTGGCAAACATCAGCTTATTTTTATACCCTGAAGATGGTAGCATCACGATCCTCCGAAACGTCACTAGACAGCATTGCATTCCAGATGATTGTAGCTGCGGCCATAAGAACTTCGAATCTTACAAAAAAGGCGTTGATGAAGGTAAAATTATCCTGTTCTTAATTAATTAAGCACCATGCCATTAAGGTGTATGGGGGAGTGGTGCTATAGCTTCACCATTTTTGAACTCGGCACTAAATTGAAATAAACATTCAGCATCACATATAAAAAGAGTGCATATTTCCATAAACCAATTGTAACAGATTAATCCCATACTTATCTTACGGTTCTAATTAACCAAAATCCGGCATCTTGAAGTCTAAATGCAGACCCTCGTGTGAAGAGAAACAGAAGCCCACGGTAAGTGTAAGTGTCAGATTGAGAAACCAAACTGGTTAGTGCAGTGGAACTAGAGTCTCGATTAAACATGGCCGTTTTTCCAAATCATTACCCTTCAGTCATCTAAGAATTGCATGACTTTCACTTATTATTTACTAAATTTATAAATGGAAGAACACAAATACAAAAACTTCACAATTGTGCCTTACCACAAACCTCTCAACACAAAGGAGATTCAGTTTCTTTCTACAGTTATTATCCATGAAGGAGCCGGGATAGCTCAGTCGGTATAGCGACTGGCGACGGGCTGGAGGACGGAGGAGTCGGAGTTCGAGTCCCGGTGAGGCAAGAATTTTCACTTCTCCATGTCGTCCAGACCGGCTCTGGGGTCCACCCAACCTCCTATCCAAAGGGTACCGGGGGATCTTCCGTCGGAGCTAAAGTGGACGGGGCGTGAAGCTAACAACTCACGTCCAACTAGTTCCGAGGTCAAGAAAATATGGATTTATACATCCACTTCCCATACGCCTTCATGGCGTAGTGAGTAAATAGTTAAGCACAGGTACAACTTTACCTTTTTACCTTAACTTTTACCATTATTATCCATGAAATGTTAGAAACAGCTGCGGATTATATGCGACCTGGGCCCCGCGTATTGAACACCGAGACAGTCCAGATACAACTACATTACTGTGTATTTCATATATGGAATTCGGAAACAGGTTAGGTAGAACCTTGAGCAACCTGTTGCTGTTGAACTTCTGTAAGCTTTCGGTTTCTTCAAGGGAAGTGGATAAATAATCTAGTTTCTTACTCATACAAAAACACAAGTAGGTTAGAACTGCCATTACGGATCTCCACTGCGTCCGGAAGAAGGAAACACCGATTCAGTTCCCTACAGTACCTGTTACAGCTGTTATGATTTGTCAGCCTGTTTCAGTGCATGATTTCAAGCTTTGCGGTGACTGTATGCAAACACATCTTTTCAGACGATCAGCTGAGTGGCGATGGAGTTAGTAAGCGAGGCCCGGGCTTTGAGAATATAATCTTATGTTCCGACTGGGTCATTCATCACATCAACCCTCTGAAGATGGAGGCAGAAACAGACTCCGAAACATGGGTCCTGCTGAATACCCGAGAAGGTTTCATTCCAGAGGATTTACGTAGTGTTAATTTTTCTCGTGATGCTCCTTACATTCGTTCATCGAAGTTTTAAATTAATTTTAACAGTGTTGTATAATTCTGAATTTGGGTTTTCCTGACGTTCAGGACTAACTCACTCACTCATGGAGCTGAACCCTTCGTGAGAAGCCGCCAGTTGTGCAGCTACTCAAGAACTTCCCAGGATTTTATGGAACCCGAAGGTTCATTACCGTGTTCACAAGAGCCATCCACTGGCCCCTATCCTGAGCCAGATCGATCCTGTCCATACCATCCCACCCATCTACGTCTTGATCTTCCTAGTGATATCTTTCCTTTTGTCTTTCCCACCAATATCCTCTATCATTCCTCTTCTCCATTCGTGCTACATGCCCTGCCCATCTCATCCTCATTGACTTGATCATTCTAATTATACTTGGTACTTTCGACATTAAACGTATTATTAATTTTTACAATAAAATTTATTAGAAAGTCTCTGTCTCAGTATTTTTGCAATGTCTCGTTATCATTTTGCTAACTCGTATTATGAACAAAATTACGCCTATTTTATGGACCTAATAATATCAGCCTGCAATTCTAACCTGAAAAATCTTGAAATAAACGTCAATATACCCATGAAAATTAGTATGAATATCACCCCACCATTGTACTTCCAATTTTTATATAATTCCAATAGAATGTACTCTGAAATGAGGGGGAAAACGGCGAAGTTAGATGCGGTCTTGAAATGATATTGACAACATTCTTTGAAGAACATTCAACTTTTCTTAATGCAGTATCTGTAGAATGCACATCTACATGAAGACCGAGCGTAAAGAGTATTTAACTGTTATAAATTTGATAGTGCAGTCGGTATAGCGACTGGTTACAGGCTGGACGACCTAGGAGGTCGAAATTCGAGTCCCGGTAGGGTCCAAAATTTTATCTTCTCCACGTCGTCCAGACCGCCTCTTGGGCCCAACCAGCTTCCTATCCAATGGGTACCGCGGGTTATTTTCTCGGGGAGTAAAGCGGCTGGGGCGCGAAGCTGACCACTCGCCTCCAACTAGTGCCGAGATCAAGAAAATGTGGCTCTATACATCCACTCCCCATACGCCTTCATGGCGTAGTGCTTAATTAATTACGCAAAGGGACAACTTTGTCTTAAATAATTTAGCAATGTACGCAGGGATGGACCTACAAGCACTAACTTCATGCACATTTTTTTTACAAAGACCGCTTAACTAAACTGGAATATTTATTAATATATTCGTTTCCATAACCGCTAAATAATTTAAAGTAACGTACTCACTAAACAATGATTAAAATAAAAATTATCGCAATTCGCATTCTCTGCAGATTGCTTCGCAGCTTGTAAGGGCAGTAGGAAGTAGGTTTTGGAGCCATATTGATCTTTAAATGCAGCCTCAGCAGCCATGACTGTTGGCTCTTCTTGTGCTGCCACCTAGTGCCCGCAGGAATAACTTACTGACCTTCGTTCCAATTCACTCACGTGAAACTGTTGCTCCTGTTAAATTTTAACAAAACGATACCTCAGCAAGCAAATCCCAGTCAGCAATTTCTTATATTAAATATTTCATAAGCCGTATACAGGCAGAGAACCCTAATAGGCTTTTGTATTTACTGTCTTTGATTCAGAATGGTGTGGTAACTTCTGAAAGCTCAGATTTACCTTTGAACGGAACAGTTTCATGTAATGTAGGCTACTGTATGTGTTGTCTCCAATGAGAGCTTAAAAATAACTAATACTGGTGAGTCGCGGTTGTATATGTATCAGTACACATGTTACAGCCGTGAAACTACTGAAGCGGAATTGGATGAAAGCTGGTATTCACGCTACGCTTTGTGAAAAGATATTAATTTTGATCAGTATCGGCATACTCTAGTCTCTACAAGATGCCCACAAAGCCCTTATACCATTATACTGTTATTTGCGCCCCTGTTCTGTTTATTAGCCTATTTTTATTATTTATAAAAATAAAAGTAGGCTTATGAGATCACCATGTTCTCTTCGTGTCTGTGAATCCCCTTCTCCAATCAACTTTTGAACGTCTGAACCAATTTTTATTAAATTTGTTACGTATTTTATGTCACCTGAGTCAATCTCAACTGCATACTTCACAAATCCCTCCCATCAGTCTATGCTTCTCTATGAGTATCTCCCTATCGTTGCTAGGCGACGGCTCGGTAAAAACGTTACCGCGGCAACGAATACACACGCAAGAATAAAAGAATTGTTAGTTGAATCATTTTCTATGCGATCCGTGACGTATCAGAGACAAACAGGAGGTCAGTTCTTCCCATAACGTCTTGATTTTAATTAATTATTTTTTATTTCTTTGCTTCTTTTGCATTCAGAGAATAGTTGTTCTTATATAAAAGCAGACTGGAAAGGCTCTACTCTATAACGTAGTAAACAATATTCGCAACGGCGTTCTTTGCAGTTTGCCAAGCTTAACTGCGATCTGTTTATAAAATCTGGTTAAGGATTCTTGATGTGGATAAAGAGATTCCATATACAGCCTTAAATACAGTGGATTTTAATATGAGTTAATATGGATGAAAATCGGCTTTACCTCACAGCGTTCATTGACAGTCTCTGAAATGTTTTAGACGACAGTACTCTGTTACAGAGAGCCGGAATGACGGACACAAAAACAGACATTACCTTCAAGAAATTTCTGAAATTTTCAGTTGAATTCTCCCACACCGAATAAAAAATCAGAAAAGACTCAGTGGCTAAACCACGTCGCAAACGGTAGGATTGGTGGAAGAACGGACACATATTCATTTTCACTCATTCATCAATGTCTCTGCAGGCCCTTTTGGGCCCTGGCCTCTTCCTCAGTTTCGTAATAATTTTTTTATGCAGTTGGTATGACTCTTGGACGGGGGATCAGCCAGTCGCAAAGCCGCTAGCTACACACAAAACAACATAAACACAAAATTAACATATATGCAGATATGCATGCCTTGAGTTGGACGAAACTAAGAACCCAGCTTTCGAGCGGACGAAGATGGTTCACGCCTTTAGACGGCGCGGTCACCGTGATGGGCCCCAGCAGTATATTGCCTTCTATAATTTTCTGGAAAATTCAATGATTTTTTTTTCCGACACTGAATTTCAAAGATATCAGTTCAAAGAATTAGGTGCTAATACTTCGTGAAAGAGCTCGACTATAAAAGTTTCTAAAAATCTGCTCATTTGTCCTCGAGCTAGAGTAACACCTCGATCAATTCGTTTTGTCTAATTACCTAGAAATTGTAAGACTTAAGGAGGGGAAAAAAGTAGTGGTCATAAGATATATGTTTAGTTTCCTTCCACGACGTCATTTGAAACATTTTACTTCTATTCACAAACATTAATCATATTTCGGTGGACTGGCTAGAACTCCTATTCCATATGTCGGAGATCGGAGATTCGACTCTTTCCGGCGCCAAATATCCTACTTAAATTTTTCAGTTTCTTTCCTGAGCCCTTCTGGAGGAACACTGGCATATCTTAAATGGTTTAGGCCCGCTTTCTCTCACGCCTGTAGCAATACACTTTTCAAGACCTTCCTACCATTCGGTATTGTACATCTTCCGTACTTGCGAAATCAACAACGAATCAAGGTACTTAGACATAGGCCACTTTTGTACATTATCGCTACAATTAAGCTCTTGGCGTCGCAGGAGAGTCGACCCAGCGTCGTGGGCACTCAATTTGCATGTAATTACTGTGATTAAAGCGCGTCACACTAGAGGCCTCCACGGCAGCCACGGCCGATCTCTTTAACGTAACCCGAGTTAACCTGTCTGGTTTAGTAAGCCCCTTGCGGGGCTGGGGCCAGACCAGCTGGGAGCAATGCCGTCTACATACAAACAGGGTTCCTGCACTCAGAGTGCCAAGCCATTTGAACTACGTAAACGAAAAAGTACAGCAGAAAACTGTAGGAGTCTGTGATTCTGCGTCGACGGGAGCAGGTATGGCAACAGCAAAGCTCCAGTTGTATATTACTGTGAGACGTGACCTCTCAGCTAAATGCAAGAACATAGCTCGTCTCTGCGAGAGAGAGAGAGAGAGAGATAACGTACACTTGGCTAGCGCGGATTTCGTTTCGTAGATTTCAAACATCATAATTGCATGCATAGTAGCAGGAATATCTCAGCTCATATATCTACTAGGCTATCAGCTGGATGAACCGGGTTCGATTTCTGGTTGCGGTAAGATATTTGCCTCTTCTCCATAGCGTCCAGACCGGCTCTGGGGCTCATCTAGCCTCCTATCCAATGGATATCATGGGCTGTATCCCCAGCAGCAAGCACTTTCCTTTAGTGCCGAGGCCAAGAATCGTGGAGCTATACCTCCATTGATTCATATGCCTTCATGGAATAGACCAGAGCGGAGAAGTGATTTGCTGTTGGCTTTCATCAGTATACATATTCTTGGTTTCGGGCCCCAAAGAGACACATGAAATTATTTTTGTTCCTTCTGTGACCACTTAATAGCCGGTCACGGTAGCCAAGCGGTCTAAGGCGTGCACTGTCTTCACTCGCTCGGAAGCCGGCATTGTGGGTTCGAATCCCACTCAGGACATGGATGTTTGTGTGCGTTTTTCTGTGTTTGTGTACAGGTAGAGGCCTTGCGACGAGCTGATCACCCACCCAAGGAGTCCTACCGTATGTCTAAGATCTAGTAAACCGAAGTGAAACGGAGAGTTTCATAGAGGTAGGCTTAGTCCCCAATGAGGGCTGTAGCGTAAATGAAAAAAAATTACCACTTATATATTTCGAAATGGGGCTTCCTCTTCGATCACTAAAAGGGTTCCACAGTTTTTCTTTGTTCTCACCCTGAGCATAGTGCTTAATTACGTGTTCTAGTAGAGGGATTAATTTGCCTCTACACAGTTTGTCTTTGAGAGGGGAGGAGAGACAGAAATGGGAGTTTACTGTACAAGTAGCAGACAAGGACTCCGGATATATTTTTTTCTTTGTAATTTGAGATGTCATAGACGCATACACGTCTGCCAGTCTCTTGTCGTTACTGTTCTTGCAACGTATCGTACAGTAATCGCTGCAAACAATTTAGACTTTTACGTTTACTTTAATATGATTTCGGCCACTATCGTATTTCAAAAAGTATATATCAAAGTTACTAAATCCTTTAGAGATTGGACAGATAGGGAGGTGGTTGAAAGTAGAGCAGAAGAGTGGATTAAAAGGAAAAGTCGTGGGAGAAGTGAGACACATTATTGGGGGAGGAGATGAAGCGCCGTCTTGTTAGGAGGATCCCAGGCCTTGCCCACTCGTCCTTCAGGTAAGGGTAGGATAAAAGTGAAGACGTTTAGAGTGGTTGGAAATAGTAGCTTGAGACAAGGGTCACTCCCTGAGTTGTGACGAATTGTATAATTTGGAAAAATAATTTGGGGCTTTGACATCATTATTATTATTATTATTGTTATTATTATTGTTATGTAACTGCAAATGAGTTTCCACCCGGTGGCAGTGGTACTACAAAAAGACAGAACACACAAATAACACACATAAACGCTTTCAAACAAAACACAGCACATAAACATTAGTAGAAAAGCACACAAACATTAGTACAAAAACACAACATTAGTGGAAAATTAACATAATATATAATAAACTAACAGCAATGAACGCGCAATGCCATGTTCTCATTTCCCCTTCCTTTCGCTTTACTACACTTACGTAATCCTCCCATCCTTAACACTTCTCACTTCACTTCACTTCACTTCACTTCACTTCACTTCACTTCACTTCACTTCACTTCACTTCACTTCACTTCACTTCACTGCATTTTTTTTTTTGCTGATTTCCACTACACCTTCACTTCGCCTCATTCATCGCTTTCCTAACCCTTCTCCTAAAATTCCTTGGTTTGCAGGAGACAGTCCCTAAAGCACCTGAAGGCAGTTGGTTCCAGATCTGTATGATCCTATATACAAAGGAGTATTTTCCTACATCTATCCGTTGCTTTCTGCTCCTAATTTTCTTGTCATGATCGCCCCTGCTCAGACAGCATGGCCTTTATAATCTATCACGTGTAGTCTTCCAAGCCCGTTCCCCCGTGTATGCTTTGAAGAGAGTGAGGGCCAACATGGCTTCAGGCCAGGGTACCCGTGCGAAAGTCAATTAGTCACAGTCTCTCAGGATATTGCTGAGGCCCTGGACGAGGGGGTCAAGACAGACGCGATAATAATAGATTTTTCAAAGGCTTTCGATTTGGTACCACATGAAGGGTTACTCACAAAAATAGCGAAAACCGAGGTGGATTTCAGGGTAGTTGTGTGGATACAGGAATTTCCTTCAGGACTCTCACAGGGAGTCAGAGTAGACAGACGCCTCTCTGAAGAAGTCAGAGTGGGGTTGGGAGTGCCGCAAGGGAGCGTTTTGGGACCGCTTCTATTCCTGGCTTGTGTTAACGATATTTGGAGGGACATTGACTCAAATATACGGTTATTCGCAGATGACTGCATGATATACAGGGAAATACTGGATAGTAGTGACATGGGCAAGTTGCAGACGGAGCTAAATAATTAGAGGAATGGGCGGTAGTAAAGGAAATGAAGATAAAATCAAGATAAGTTTCACGAGAGCTAGGGTGAAGGATCGACTGACGTATTATTTTGGGGACCAACTAATTCCGGAGGTAAACAGCTTTAAGTACCTAAGAATAATCATACGGAGCGATCTAAGATGGGCAGATCATGTAAACTATACGCTACGAAAAGCATGGAAGGCTCTTCGTTTAATAATGCGTATACTGAAACGGCAATAATAAGACTAAACGTCTAGGGTCTATACGTCACTAGTAAGACCGATACTTGAATATGGTTCGGTATGCTGGGACCCATACAGAGAATGGCAGGTTAGCGCTTTAAATCGGGTACAAAGAAGAGCGGCTAAATTTGCCGGTACTACAGATGGATCTGGCTGGGAAACTCTGGCACAGCGTACATTGATAGCCCGTCTGTGCGCCCTCTACAAGGCGTACACCAGGAGACCGGCTTGGAAAGCGATAGGGGTTAGCCTGCTTAAACCATCTTACCTAAGAAGGAACGATCATGTTTGGAAATTCAGAAGCAGGAAACAAAGAACAGACGTTGGCCAATATTCATTTGTAAATAGGACCATAAAGGATTGGAACAGTTTACTTACAGGCATACTAGCGTCTTTCCCGTGTAAACTAAACACTTTTAGAAAGAGGTTTAGGAAAGCTGTTGCAAGTAAAGATGCCTTAGGCGGAGTTGAATGATACAAGTGAAGTAATGTGAAGTGTCCTTGTTCGAGTGCAGTGAAACGAACACAAGCACGTGCCCTTTTATAACTTTATATGTTTGGATTTGCACTGTGTGTACCTTGTTTACCGTATTGTTTATGATTTTATTTTGTATTGTAGATTTTGTTTTGTTTTGTTCCCTTGTGTTATAGACTCTACTTGTCTGTATCAGTGTAAGTTCTACTGCCACCGGGTGTACACCCAATTGCAGTAAATAATAATAGTATAATGCGAGCTATCTGCCTGCGCTGTGTCAAGGTTCCCCAGTTCAAATGGTTCCTATGTGCAAATTTAGCCGCTTTCTTCTGCACCCGGTCTAACGCATTTATCTGCCCCTCCCTGTAAGGATCTCAGCACGCCGCCCCATATTCCAGAATCGGACGGACTAAAGTCGTGTAGGCTAAACATTTAGTGTTGCTATTTCTCGTTTTTAGAATACGCATTGTAAAATGAAGTGCCTTCCAGGCTTTCTTGACCGTGTATTTGACTTGATCAGCCTAACTTAGATCGCTGCGTAAAATTATTCCCAGATGTTTGCAACTGCTCGTTCCAGGAATTACTGTGTTCCATAACGAATAATTCAGTGGTTCCCTCACTCGGGCCTCGTAAGACAAACTGCCTTACTTTCAGTTGGATTCAATTTCATCGCCGTTTCAGCTGCCCATTCCCCAAGTCTGTTTAGATCTATCTGCAACTTTTCGTATCTTTTTTAGTTGTAATTTGCCTATATATTATACAGTCGTCTGCGAAAAATCTAAGAGTTGACTCAGTATTTCTCCAAATATAGTTTACGTACGCGAGGAAGAGCAGTGGGCCCAGTGCACTTACTTGCGGTACTCCTGACGTCACTCTGACTTCCTCCGGTAATTGCCCTCCTACTGTACCTCTCTGTGTACGGCCCAAAAGGAATTCCCTTATCCACACCACTACCCTAGAGTCCACTCTGAGTCCACAATTTTCGTAAGCAGCCGATCATGGGGAACTAAATCGAAGGCATTCGAAAAATCTCTTATAATAATGTCTATCCTGAGTCCCGTCCCTTATCCTGTAAGTCTGCAATGTCCTGGCAAGCCGTGATTACTTGACTTTCACATGAATATCCAGGCCTGAATCCTGACCCTCAAATAACCAATCGTCTTTTCCCCATACTTTCCCCAGGTACGATGCTATAACGTGTTCCAATTGCTTGCAGACTACTGATGTTAAACTGACGGGTCTGTAATTCGAGACCTACGATCGATCACCCCCTTTGGAAATAGGTACAACTATGGCTTTTTTCCAGTCACTTGGGAGAGTGACATTATTAATTGTTACATTCAATAATCGCGAGAGGTATGGAATCATGGCTTCCCCATTCAGTTTTAACATTTCACCAGAAATGCTGTCCGGCCCGACTGATTTATTTTTACGTATCTCCGCTAACTTTTCCTAATAATTTTGGTACTAACTGCGAAGGGTTCCCCTGTGATAGCGTGTTGTATTTGCGGGGTACAGCGCTCACAGCTGAATGCTGCAGAATAATAGAAGTAGAGAGAGTTAGCCTTTTATTGAATTTTAGTGAGGGGGGGGGGCTGCTTGATGAGCACGCAATAGTAACTTGAAATTTGGGACAATCTCGGAATTTGCTATTGTAAATAATATGTAAGAATTCAGCCCATACCTCACAGGAAACACATCGTGTCTCCTCTGCGAAAACCAACCGGTTAATGTTGTCAGAGAGCATGTTACATAAGGACTATTACCGCAAGGCTCAGTTAAAAAAAAAAGATCTTTGGTCGTGAGTCCAGTCTTAAGGGGCTCGACACCAAGACGAACTTACCGGCGATAAACAGCCAGTGATAAAGTAACCTTTACTAAGAATTTGTTTTGCGAATAAAACGCTGTTTATTGTGAGAACTATACGGAACAAACAAATACACTCTGTGGGCAGAGTGAAGAGTTTTACTACATTAAGGCAGGTTGTATATATAAAAACAACCAGGCTTAAGATTGTTAAACAAGAAAATCATTTTCTTCCGAAATGTGTCGCCGTGTATTTTGGTAGATACGTGCCAACATTTCGAAGGAATCTGCTGCCGGTTTCTTCATGGTAAAAGACATTCCTCTAAAACCTTGGTACCAATTCACTAATTACCACATCACATCCCAGTATACAGAGGGCTTTGTAGTCACCGCCTTAAAGAAGGTAAAGCTGCCCCTGTAACAGGCCGTGGAGGCCCATAGAGTTGTGAGACGTCGAGGCTCCCACATTTTCTAGACAATCGGCTCACAGATGGCGGTGAAGTTATCAGCCTTACTCGCGTGCCGCCTTCTACCTCCAGGAAGATTCCTGGTATTCATTCCTGAGTCGACCCCCGGGCCATAGCGTTGCTGGAAGAATTAGGTCAATTGAAAAATTCAATGATCTCATCAGGAATCGAACCTGCCACCTTCATGCTTGTAGCGTAGTGCCTCAACCAACTACGCTACCGCCGTATGAACATCATATCACTTATTTAAGTTGTTGGCTGTGCTTAGCAGTACATACCATCACGTTCTTGTTCTTTTAGATGAGTTTGTGTTTTATTATTACCCTGTCACCTAAGCCTAGGGCTTAACCTCTAATTATAAGTGTATACACGAACTGCGGCCCACTGTGTAACCTCTCGCATTCCTACTAGATCCGCTTTCAATCTTTCGACCTACTGACTCTGTAACAGGGTACATCATCTTCACTCGTGTGTAAGGGACGAAATCGTTTCCCTCGTTTCGAGATATATCTCATTTTACTGCCGAATTTTCGCCGTGTTTCTATTGATTAAATTGTATAATGGAACCGTCTAATGCAAGAATGGCATATGTGCCTCCATGCTGATTCTGACTGAACGTATAGAACCGCTAGTGGTCATCAGTTTGAACTAGAATTGAGGTGGCTTTAATTTTCATTTCAGAGCGTCAGTGGCTTGATTGCCATGTAAATCATCCATAGCTTATACACATATGGCAACTGTATTAATTAAAATGCTCATGATATATATTGTGGCTAATTCAACCTAATTCGATATAAAATACGTTTATTTAGTCGTTCATACGATATTTTCGTACACAACATTCTTTATTCGTTGGGCCGCAAACTGAATATGCTCTTGTCTATATGAATTCAAAGTTTCTAGTGCATATGAGTGCCCGCAATTATGTAATTTGAAATTGCCAGCAAATGAAAAAGGCTTAAGCCTCCATTTTAAGCTCTGTAATAATAAAGCAAAGTTTGTATTGTAATTTATTTATTATTTTGTTTATTTATTTATTTCGCTGTCAACAGCTGGGCTATACAACGTAGAATGTTACGAGGACATGAGGACAGAGGATGAGTTGCACGACACCAGTAAAATATGGTTAGGAGTCGAACGAGATCCGGACCCGAGAATGATTGCGCTGACGAGGGCCAGCAGAAATTATAAACGATAGACTCATCCTCTCATTAGAGAGGATCTTATATAAGGATTTTATTCGCAAGTGTTCTGTTGTAAATATAATTACTGGCCATGAGTCTCAAGGGGCTTGTCGCCAAGACGAACCGATTGGCGGTAAATCACCAGTCGTAAAGTAACTCTGAGGATATGACTGAGAAGAGATAGTTGTCAACTAGCTTTGGCAGCAGATAATTGGATTGAGATTCCCCAAGTTGACAGTTGTCAGTTTGGATTCAGGGAATTGACAAGTGTCCTGCATGAGCGGCTGTGACAAGAGGACCTGAGTGCGGGAAGCTGAAGAATCACATTGTTAGAAGCCGTTGACAGGATCGGCTAGTTAAAAGATTAGTGGGTGCTGTGGTGAATTGTGAGTTGTGGAGATAAGGGGTAGCTTCCAGTAAGGGGTAAGCTTCCAGCTTACTTCCAGTTCCGAGTGGTGTCAATAAATCCAATATCCAATTCATACACCGTCTAATAGTCACACACCCCTAAATCTTCGCAACTGCTCATAGCTCTTCCATATCTCTCCCTCGCACGTAACATGCACTGGCCGTTTCTATTCCCTTGACTTAGTTACTCTAATAATATTTGGTGTGGAATGCAAATTAAAAAGCTCCACATTATGCAATTTTTTCCAGCCTCCCATTACATCCTTTCTCTTAGATCCTAACATTCTCCTGAGCTCCCCGCTCTCCAACACCCTCAGCCTATAATCTTCTCTTAATGTGAGACAACAAGTTTCAAGCTCACAGAAATGGAAGGCTTAGCTGTAGTCCGTTCAAAGCTTTACGCTTCGAACTATTTTCAGGGTAGGTAAAATTGTAAAGCGACCAAAGATTATATAGGGTTCGACATGCACGTCTGAAGGGGCTGTATATTGTGATAAGAAACCTGACAGGCTAAATAGTATAGTCATAAGAGACAGCCGTTCGTAGGCAACGGCTCGTTGCAAGCAGAAATAGAGGAATTGTTGGAAGCAGCGGTTTCTTTACGGTCCTTGCCGACGGGAGGACATAAGATACGTAAGATAGGCATGATCTGCTTTGTAAAACCTGTACTGATAAGAGGACTTGTATGAGACGTAAAAGCAAGAATTTCCAATAGCATGCTATATGTCCGATACGTAAATTTGACGAAAGGCCAAGCATGTTCATAAGAGACAAACCCATCCTCTCGTCAGAGATGGTGTTATATAAGGACTATGACCGCAAGGGTTGTTGAAAAACTCTCTGTCCGTCTGTCTCAAGGGGATTGGCGTTAAGATGAACTGATTGACGGTAAACCGCCAATCGTAAAGTAGCTGTGACTGAGTTAGTCAGTCAGGGATCAGAGGTCGTACACTATTATTCTTGAGTCGGCAGTTGATGATGGTAGTTCACGAGCTCTAACAGCAGAAGCAGTTCGTGGTAGGGCGTGAAGAGCCTCCATGGTTGATAGCCGTAACCCGGCGACGCCTAGTGAAGACGGTAGCGAAGCAAATACTGTAACAGGCTGAGACAGCGTGTGCTGTAGTGATTTGGTGTCATAGTCATAGTGTTATAACTAGTTGTAGTTACAAGTTTTAAGAATCCAATAAATACAAAAAACATTCCAAGCCCCTCGTCTAGTCACTAACACGTGCCAATATATTACTCGGGCCATATAAAGCTTTCAGTTTCATGACGAACAACTTCAAAGAAATAAGAAGACCAGATATAAAATAATTTGTTGACAGGCTGTTTTCTTTATTGTCATAAATTCCCTCAAAGAGAGAGAGGGGGGGCTATTTCACCAGTGTTCCGAATGCTTCCAATATAAGAAGTCGTCGATTCAAATTTCTTGTGTTACATTTTCTGAATACCATAAAGGAGAAAAGAAGACAAGGATGTTTTCGAAAATAATTGATTCTGAAATGTTGAACTAAGTATACATGCTGACTTTGAACAAGAAAAAAAAAAAGTGAAAGCAGGTAGGCATAATTTAAGAATGTTTCAGAAGTTGACGATTTAAACGTAACATTATTCTCGCTGATTTAACCAGTCAATGAAATATCAGAACCCTTACAGTATCGTATTCACGAGACGACGAAACAATGAAACGCTTTCATAATAGCAACATTTTAAATTGAATTATACGTGATAAGCAGGAGAAACAATAACTGTCAGTCGATAAAGAAAACAAAAAACAAATCAGTAAGGAATATGAAATTATTTAAGGTAAAAGTTGAATGAACATATATAATTTTTACCGTCAACGCAACAATATTATATTATTTTTTATAGCAAGCACTACACGTTTCGACCTCAAACGAGTCATCTTCAAGTGCTGCAATGTTACCGAACTGAAACGCTAACATTTCCATTTTTCTAAATGGTTCGTACAAGTTAGTTTCTTTTCAATTCACAATCTAGATAATGTCGCATATCGGGCGTATACCGCGACAAATAACTTCACGCCGTATTTGATGTAGCGAATTTTATTTCACATCCGCTCTCACAATCACCCAAATTACAGATTTACGATTACTGCTATCTGCAGTATCACAATTAGTACACTCCAAATGCCACAAGACAACTGACTGGTTGCTGGCTAACTCGGAACTAACTCGGAGGTAGCTCGAGGACTGACTCGTAGGTAGCTCCACGACTGACTGACTCAGTACAACTGACTGTGAATAGCCTTCGCTGCTCCTTATGTAGCCTTGATCGGACAATACGAAAAACGGCCACGTAATAGGCACCCTTGTTGCCTGGCGCTGTGTTGCTAGTAACGCTAGCGGTAGTAACCGCTGTTACTACCGTAACAATCCTGTTGCGTCACCGTTACGTTACCGTGCGGAGGAGGAGGAGGGGAGCGCTGACTCCCCTGCCGCGTCACTGCTGGTGGGGGGGGGGTTCTCCTTTGCGCAACATGTCACAATAATATTTAGACAGACTTTAGTTAAAATTAACAATACAATAAAATAAGAATAAAAATCAACATAAAAATGGTGTATGTGATACAGTCGTACACATAAAAATAGGTTAAATATAATTTAATAATTAGTTGATTCTAAATCTATAATTTGATATTTAAATTATTTAAAATGGTCTTTCAATTTCTTAAAAGCTGCGAATAGCTTCGTGTTGTTTACTGCAGGAGAGCTCACTTCATAGTTCAGTCAGCTATCAGTTTGCCAGCTCATTGTCCCAATAAATAAATAATAAAGTGCTGTTGCGTTGACGGTAAAAATTATATATGTTCTTTGTATATAAACATCAGGATGCAGTTCTTAAAAATAAAAATTGATTCTTAAAGCATAGTCAAGGAATCAAGTGTTAATTATCTGTGCAGTGAAATATCGGAACAGATGAATACAGCATGGAGCACTGATAGTGTGATCCTTAGCAGTGGACCAAGTGCGATCTTAGAATTCTGCCGACCTAAGACTAAGATCCTCTTAACATATCAGGTGCCAATATCAGACTAAACCGATATCCAGAGAAACTATGTTATGTTCCAATGCCGTAATGCTAAAATTCCTAAAATTTTAATATAAAAATAACAAAACTCTGACATCGTGAATTGTGGCATGAGCACACAAATGTGTTCTAAAGGAATGCTCTGACTGTGTCAGAATTTCGGGGCTATGCCAATATTTGTATAGTATTGTCATGGTTATGAGAAAGTCTATAGACGGGGTTTGGATTGGATATTTATTGACACCTTGACACACCACTCGGAACAGCAAGTAGTTACAATACTATTGTCAATCACCACACTTCATAAAACATCACAGTATTCACTAAGTCTTTTCCAGCCTGCTGCGTCTTAACCAGCCGTTCCCTGACAACGGCTTCTTCAGCTTCACGCGTTCAGTTCCTTGTCATAGCCGCCCGTGCAGAACTCAACTGCCACCTGACCTACAGTGAGATCGCTTCTTAGCCTCCCTTGCAGAGTCCAACTGCACTGCACAGCTACTCTCTCGGCCAGCCGGAGCGCGTAACAAACATAAGGACAAAAGAGATGCATACAAGATTTTAGTTTCAGAACCTTAATGAAAAAATACATTTGAGCCATATAGACGTGGATGAGAGGACACAATTAAAACGGATCTAAATCAAAACAGGGCACGATGACGTGGGCTGCATTCATCTGGTTAAAAGCCGAGTCCAGTGGCGGGCTCTAGTACACATAATCATGGAACTTCCGGTTTTATGAAATACATAAAATTTGTTGACTAACTGAGCCTCTAACATCTTCAAGATTACCGTCTTCTGCATTGTGACATCATGAAATCTGGTAAATTATTACTGATATTTTGGAAGAATATCACGTTACTCCGAAACGTCGACGAGTTCCTCCCCGATCACATAGCCTCATGTCACAGAAGAGGGTGTTCTTCATATTTTCTGGCGTGCAAACCGGAAATCGAATGACTGCCAGCTTCTCACATAGGTCTCTGTACCGTGGGGTTGGTCAGGTTAGGTTAGCACTGAAACTTTATACACGTCTGTGTGCCATGTCCACGCTATGGGACGTGTAGAAATGTCTCGGCTCAACAGAGTTAACAAGTAGTTCACACGTCCCTTGGGAGACAGACCTCCAACAAATCAAATTACAGGCCTCATTCGTTCACTGTTTCTTCGGACTGAACTAAGTAGTTCCACACGATGAAGGATATTCCTCGCCTTTGGTCCTGCTTTGTACATGATATTCACTTTGACACGAAATAAGGACTTTTTCACTTCGAATTTTCCTTTGAGTTCCTTCTTTCTTACATGTCCCCTGTTGAAAGAATATAAAAGTCTGTCAGTTTTTGTACATCCGCGTGATATCTGAGCACGCTCAACGAATTGTAATTAAATTTCGTGTTTTGCGATTACTTTCAAACTTGCCAGGCAAATTTAATTTCGGTCTTTATAAAATATCTACTATAAATTTATTGTGAATCAGAAATTTATCAGTCTAGAGATCGGAGGCAGGTCTACTGATTTGGCCCAACTTAATAGGATTTTACTTAAGGATGGAGTCCAGTCTGTGAAACTGGAAGTTTCACTACCCTGTTCACAAAAGCCCTCCACTGGTCCCTAATCTGAGCAAAACGAATCAGGTCCATACCACCCCATCATATATCTTTAAGATCCATTTTAATGTTAATCACCCACATACATTTTGGTCTTCCTAGTTGTCGCTTTCCTTCTGGCTGTCCTACCAATATCCTATACGCATTCCGCTTCTCTTCATTCGTTCTACATGCCCTGCCCATCTAATTCTCCTTGACTTTATCATTCAAATTATACTTGGCGAAGAGTACAAGTTATGAGGCTCCTAATTATGCAGTTTCCTTCAATGTATCACTTCATCTCTCTTCGGTCCAAATATTCTCCTCAGCACCCTGCTCTCAAACATCCTCAAACTATGTCCCTCTCCTAATGTCAGAGATCAATTGCTCCACAATCATAATCACTTATCATCTGGGGCTGGTACAGTAGGCCAGAAGTGGCCGCACTACAAGGGACCTAGTCCCACTGCACTTACTTACTTACTCATGGTGCTCAGTCTTTCTGGAGGAGCAGCCAATTCTGAAGCTACTCAAGAATTTCCCAGCATTTTATGGAACCCGAAGGTTCATTACCGTGTTCACAAGAGCCCTCCACTGGTCCCTATCCTGAGCAACATCAATCCAATCAATAACGTCCAATTATATTTCTCTAAGATCCATTTTAATATTGTACACCGACCTACGCCTTGGTCTTCCCAGTGGTCAATTCCTTCTGGCTTTCCCACCAATATCTCCCTCATTCGTGCTACATGTCCTGCCCACCTCATCCTCCTTGACTTTATCATTCTAATTATACTTGGAGAAGGGTACAATTTATGAAGCTCCTCATTATGCAGTTTTCTCCAGTCTCCTGTCACTTCATTTCTCTTCGGTCCAAATATTCTCCTAAACACCCTGTTCTCAAACACACTCAGTCTATGTTCCTTCCTTAATGACAGAGACGAAGTTTCACACCCATACAGAATCACAGGCAAAATTATAGTTTTGTATATTCTAATTTTTATGTTTTTGGACAACAGACGAGAAGACAAATATTCTGGACTGAGTGGTAGCAAGCATTACCCGAGTTCAATCTCCTCTTAATTTCCTCCTGAATCGGGTTTCGATCTGTTATCGTTGTTCCCAAATATCTGAACTGTGCCACATTTTCAAACATCTGTTTCCTATCTTTATATCATGATTTTTCCCTGCATTTTGGTGACGAGACAGCAATATATACTTAGTTTCTCAGTGTTTACTTCTAGACCAACCTCTTTACTCGCGTCAGTTAAAGTTTGTGTGTTTTTCTTTATGGTATCTACATTATCACCCAGTAGATTCACATCATCGGCGTAGAACAGCTGACGTGTCCCGTTTAGTTTCAGTCCCACCTGGTTTACCTGGACCTCCCTAATGGCATATTCTAACGCGAAGTTGAAAAGGAGTGGCGATAAAGCATGTCCTCGTTTTAGACCATTCTGGATAGGAAATTTATCAGAGAAATATTTACCTACACGGACTTTACTATACGTTTCTTTTAAGCACATTGTAGTCAATCTAACTAGTTTCACGGGTATCCCGAACTCCATCAGACTATTGTACAATACTTTTCTCCTAACTGAATCATAAGCTTTCTTGAAGTCTATGAATACTGTCTCATTGTACTCCCATTTTTTCTCAAATATCTGATGAATGCAAAAGATTTGAGTGCTAGACTGCAACTGACTGGCTACTCTCTTTCACTGACGAATACTTCTGTTATGTAGCTTCCGCACTGATAACACAGAAAACAGTTACGTGATAGCTTTCATTGTTGCGTGACATCGTGTTTACAGGCGTTGATGGGGAACGCTGCCGGGAGTTGTTTATTACTGGGTAGTAACCGCGGTGTCCCCTGTTACGTCACTGTGGCAAGTGCTGTTACGTCACCGCAAGGGAGGGAGACGGAGTGTTCACTGGCCTGTTACAGTAGCAGCGGCAGTTGCTCCGATGCTGTTACGTCACCGCTGGAGAGGGGGTGTCCTGCATAGCGCAAATACGTCACAATATATATGTGTTCCATGCTAAAATGAATATCGTAGCATGAAGGATGGAAGTCGTAATAGCAGACCTAGAAAAGGCATCCACTGCTAAGCAACAGCATGATAAACATTTTCCCGGAGCAACGAATAACTACGCAAGAACAGAGGAATTTTGAGTTCTTAGTTGCCGTCATGACAGAGCTGTGAGATGGTAGCCAGCCGATAAGGACGTAAGTAGAGGACATTGTTGGGATCTGTTACCAGGCAACTGTTAGTGATGATATAGAAAACTTAGCGAGTATTGTAGTGAAAAGTCAAGTGTATGAACTAACGTGTGTTCTATAAATATTGGTATTTATGATGTGTAACAGCTCAATAAATTCAATTACTAATCCTAAGCCCTTGTCTAGTCACTAACACATGATAATATTATCGGAATATGTTTACAGGACGTCAACATAACTGGTATGGGGTCGAATGGTGAACTTTTGGGAACAAATAAACGAAGTTTAGGACTCTTTAAAAACGGAGAATTACATGAGTAGCTGAATGTATTGAAGAAAGGCCCTATACCGGGGAATTATTGAATTAGTTATACGCCTTTCAAGGTGAAGTTCCGACTCTTAAAGCAATTTTCTAAAAAAAAGGGGGGGTTCTTTCATTCTTTCTCCCCATAGTTCTGGAACTGAGTAAACATCTTCATTCCACGTTCCAAGCCATGACAAAGACACCAGAATTAGTTTCTGATTTGAACTCCAATTTACGACTCTTCGGGTGTGAATTGAATAAATTCGTTCTTAGAAGAAAATAAGTTAAAGTTTAGAAATTTCAGATGTTCAAACCATGAAAGAGAGAAATGCGAAAGCACTGAACAAGTTCTAAGAGTACGAGAAGTGAGCAACTTCATGAGTATGAGAGAGAAAAGTGCAGATGGACAAACCCGTTGGAATCTTTGATGAACATCAGAGTTCATTATGAACAAACATGGAAAGCCATTATATCAGCGTGAATCCGACTGTCGGTCGAAATCCGAAGGCATTTTTTCTTATTAATTTATGAGAGAAAAGTCTTGAGTCGCACACGACATTCTTGTTTAAAGGGTGGGGCCAGCTGCTTGGATTTCTCTACTCAGACATTAAACTTGGTTTCCAAAGTTTTGTTAAGGAAAAGGCAACATGATAAAAACGAGTTCCGAAGAAAAATAAAAAACAATGTACTAGGAGTTATGTGCTGACATCTGGCGACGTCGTTTGTACAGAATAATGGCAGATTAAATATGAGAGGGGGCTGATAATGTTGCTACGAAATAAATTTTTATGTTACGTGCTTGAGTTCTAAGCATGAAAGGCATAACTAATTGGTCCGACAGTTACTAACTTCTTAATTTCTAAGGGCTGTTTTTATTTTTGAGTAAGAGAAGTATAAGATGTTTCAATGTTCTAGGCATGGGCTCGAAAAAGGTGGACAAAAAAATAATACAGAATTCTGTAAAAAGTGGGAGAGGAACATTAAGATTCACCCCATGGAAACACCATGAGAATGGGAGGAGGATGAAAGTAACTGAATATTATATTTATTATGGGTTTACGTCAGCAGCTTTCATTTGTTTAGGTCATATAACGTCGCATGACCGGCTCATTAATAAACAATGAATTGAAAAGGATGTGTAAGGAAGAGGTAATGGCCGATTTAAAGTATTATTCTGGCATGTCCTTGGAGGAAATGCAGAAAATCATGAAAAACCTTAGGCTTTTGGCCCTTCTCCTGGTCCTGATTCGATTGCACAGGTAATAATCACTTGATCGCGTGGATGTGGGCCGAAACTCAGGTTCACTGACGGTCTTTGACACAGGAAATGCTGATCTTATGGGCTCTGGTAGCGGAGTGTCAGCAGTAATTTCAGACAGGCTTATATGTACCTGTGTTATAACATCAAAGACGGCTTTGAGGTTCTCACACCGATTGTTACGAATAGTTCTTCCTTGTGCGATATAACGCCGTTTAGTCCACTGAAAGTCAACCGGAGTTTCAGAGGAACATGTCGTCTCCATCTTCAGGATCGAAGAATAAGCCGAGTAAGATACCAGATGATGAAGGCGATATTATATAGACTCGTTGCTAGGCAACGACCGCGAAACAAACGAGACAACTGCCATTGCTATGCAACAGCTTTCTAAATACTCAACAGTAGTGGAAACGTTGGTAGACAGCGATCCGCGCCCAACAATGGGAGTACTGTTGAAAGCGATGTTTTCTATGTTATCAGCTCCGAGTCTATATCAATCGACGGACTGAGCACAGTTCAGTTGGTGCGGTGGACTGGAGCGAGTTGGTTGAAGAGTGAGTGAATTGGAGGACTGCTGTGGTCAACCTGATAGCGGTGGTACGCGGAAGGTTCAGGAACCTAGAGGAAGGGAAACGTCCGCCATAAGAAAGCAGTTACCAGGCAACGAAGGATGAAAGCAAAGTAAACTGAGAACAGTACGTGCTGTAATGATTTGCAGGATCTGTGAATTAGCGATTGCGCTACAGTTACTTGTAGTTACGAGTTGTGAGAGTTCAGAAAATCCAAACCCCTTCTATAGTCGTTCACACGTATAAAAATATTTTCCTTCGAAACAACGATTGACTTTCAATGGACTACACGGTGTTATATCTCAGAAAATAGAACTCTACCCTATCGAAGTCATTTCGGATATCCGGAATAAATGAAGAAGCACAGAAAAGGGGAACACGAGGTTCATCATATAAATGCTGGAAGTAACCTCACGAGACAGACTACAAAATGAAGAAAAGAGTAGACCGCAAAGTACAGACATACTAGATGATATAAAAAATCATCATTTGAGTTGGAGCAAGCTGCAAGAAACCAGACTCATCTGCTCGAGACGAGGAAGAAGAAGCGAGGTGGATGGGAAGACCAATTTAGAAACTTCTTAACTTCAGAGCGTGCCTCCAAAGCGGTCGAATCCCTCAGGATGGTGAAGAAAGCACTCGAATTGCATCAAAAAATCACATTATTCGCACCAGAGTAACGACTGATGTAGAAGTTTTTAGGTTTCCCTGTGGCGAGTGTTCACATTGCAGTCTTCTGGGGCTGTGACGCGGTGTAGGCACATAGCAAAATTTCGAAGGAACATGATACTTCCACCTTCAAGGTCTAAGTAAGTGCTTTAAAGGTGCAGGCAAATTATTCTATAGGGAGGTTATAAGTGGTCACATAGGCCTACAAAATTGGGATATAACATACCGAACATTTCGTAATTACGTTACAATTTCTTTTACGCCTCTTATAAATTCATGAAATGAATTCACAATGTGGGTGTTATATTTAAGCTTAAAATGGGTAAGCGGTAGCGTAGTTGGTTGAGGCACTATGCTACAAGCAAGAAGGTCGCGGGTTGATTCCCTATGAACTCATTGGACTTTTCAATTGACTTGGTCCTTTCAGCAGCACTATGGCCCTGGGATCGATTCAGCTTCTAACAGAAATGAGTACCAGGAAACTTCCTGGGGGGGGGGGGGGTAAAGGACGGCCGGCGCGTAGGGCTGACAACCTTACCGCCATATATGAGCCGACAGTCTAGAAAATGTGGAAGCCTTAATATTTCACAAACCTATGGGCTTCACGGCCTATTACATGGATAATTTTACCTTTTAACTTTCAAAACTGCCGAATGAATTTCGATTAAATTTAGTATATGCTACGTATATAATAATTTTCCCCTCCATCCCTTCACCTATGGGAGGTGAGCAGAATGTTGCCATAGGACACAAACCTCGGTGGGCATTAGAGCAAGTCTCCATTTGAAACAAAGAGAAATACCACTGTCCGTAATGGGATTCGAATTAAGGCTATCTAGCTAGCAGTTGCCACTTAAATAACCAAGCTAATCCGGATCTGAATGTTTAGGTCTCACGTAAAATTTCCAACAGAGCGGATTTTGGTGCTGCAGAGATGGTACGTTGTTCCGATGGGCGAATTAGTGCAAACTCAATGTTCATCAGACCTGTTAACGTGGACAGCTGGCTGCATCGATATGCAAGCGAAGGGGCAGGCAGACCGCGGTTTATTTCCACTAGGCCAACTGATGTGATCGGTTTATTGTCGTTCACGCCACACAATTATCTCCGGATTGCCAAACCCCTAATCCACGTCATTAAGCATTCTTTTCGTTAGTCGCAGTAACAACCTTCTCTAAGTATCTAGAGGGACTGTGTAGAAACGCGAAGGAGGAACTAGGAGAAGAAAGATAACATGAAGTTCTGGGAAGAACAAATCGACTACTGTCCTTGGTACGACACGGACATCATAGAAAACGATTCGTCCAAGAGTTCTTATACTGTATCGTTCCCGCGGTAATGGTTTTACCGAGCCCTTGCCTAGCAATAATAAGATGATTTTTACAGAGCCGTAGCCTAGTAAAGACAGGAGGGCTACAAGTATAGACACACAGACTGATGGGAGGGATTTATGACGCAAGCAGTTGGGATGAGCTCAGGTACCATGATATAGATATCAAATTTAACAAAGATTAATTCGGACATTCTAAAGTTTATGGGGGATACAAGAACACACAGACACAACATCTCATAAATATATTTTAATTTTTCAATAAGCAAAGTAGGCTAAAGCCGGTCACGGTAGCCTAGCGGTCTAAGGCATGCACTGTCTTCGTTCGCTCGGAAGCCGGGATCGTGGGTTCGGATCTGTTTCCTGTGAGGTACGAACTGAATTCTTATATATTATTCTTATACACTGCCGGTCACGGTAGCCGAGCGGTCTAAGGCATGTACTGTCTTCGCTCGCTTGGAAACCGGGATCGTGGGTTCGGATCTGTTTCCTGTGAGGTACGAACTGAATTCTTATATATTAGGCTTATACACTGCCGGTCACAGATAGCCGAGCGGTCTAAGGCATGTACTGGCTTCACTCGCTCGGAAACTGGGATCGTGGGTTCGGATCTGTTTCCTGTGAGGTACGAACTGAATTCTTATATATTAGGCTTATACACTGCCGGTCACAGATAGCCGAGCGGTCTAAGGCATGTACTGTCTTCGCTCGCTCGGAAGCCGGGATCGTGGGTTTGGATCTGTTTCCTGTGAGGTACGGACTGAATTCTAATATATTATTCTTATACACTGCCGGTCACGGTAGCTAAGCGGTCTGAGGAATGTACTGTGTTCGCTCGCTCGGAAACCGGGATCGTGGGTTCGGATCTGTTTCCTGTAAGGTACGAACTGAATTCTTATATATTATTCTTATACACTGCCGCTCACGGCAGCTAAGCGGTCTGAGGCATGTACTGTCTTCGCTCGCTTGGAAGTCGGGATCGTGGGTTTGAATCCTACTCAGGACATGGATATTTAGTGTTTTTTTGTGTATGTGTGTGGTTTTTTCTGTTTGTGTACAGGTAGAGGCCTTGCGACGAGCTGATCACCCGCCCAAGAAATCCTACCGAATGTCTAACATCTAGTAAACCGAAATGAACGGAGAGTTTCATGCAGGTAGGCCAACGCCTAAACTGGAGCTGTAACGCCTAAAGAAAAAAGTAGGTTAAAATGACACAATAAGATGCTTCATACTATATTCTTCTGCCACTTAAGATAGTTTTTCAAAGATGATCAGGTGCAGTGGACATATTTCTAGTTAGTTCTTTAGTTAGTCAGTCCTATCATTTCTTATATTTAACATGAAAACGGGTTTCACTTCCCCTCTTGACTATCAACTAAACTTATTCACGCGACCTCTAGAAGCATTTAATTAATCTAAATAATATTTAAATATTCTGTTCCTAGGTCACATGAAACGTACTCCGTCTGGATTACAAAGATCAATCGACCAATCATATTTATCTTAAAAGTCGCTGTTTATTTCGATAGCCATATGAAACAAACAAATATATCCTGTTGGAAAAATTAGGAGTAATTGAGTTCTCTTCATGAAGTAACAACAAACACCGTATGTGGAGATCATTCCCTTCCACATATCCGTCTGTGACATATTACTCATATAAACACACATTTAGACATGATTTCTTAAAATTCAGCGAGAGAGTGTTTTTCTAGAAGTTCTCGCGCAGTTCAATATTCAACAATATCGTGCCACAATATTTGGTTTACATAGGACTATAAAGTGACTTTTCCCTATTTTATATTAAACTTTTATAGTGAAGACTTCCGCCGTACGTTGCTGTGAAATTAATGATTTTTAGCAGTACCCTTATATAGTGTAAAAGAGTGATGTAACGTCTGCTCCGCGCCAGTTGCAACGAGTTCGCGGGAAAGCAGATGGAGGCACCACTTGACGAGGTACGAAGAATACATGACATTTCATTCGTAACGTCTCTATCAAGTTGCAAGCTGAGAGATTTGACTACTGTGGCTATAGGCCGATGACCAGTTCATCTTCTATCCGGAAGCAGGACGCACGTTCATTTTCGGGCAGGCATTGCTAGTTGATTTATAACATTGTACAATTTACGTGCGACTACTCCATGGTCTGTAGTCCGCAAGCTAACTATACCGACCGAGCGACCGCCGCTTGTCGGCGAAGTTAGTGATAACTTTTGAGGATAGAGGGTGTTGCGTGGTCAGCGAAACGGATTCCCACGGCCGTTAATTTCAGTTTTCTAGACCAGATCCGCTATTTCCTTGAAATATCTCCACACTTATCCTCACGAGGCTGAGTTGACCCCTTTCCAGACCCATTACTTCTCAGAAAATCTGGTACGACAGGGAATCGAACCCGGGACCTCTGAACGCTGATCACTAGATCACAGAGGCAGCCAAATTCTTCCATATATTTTGTTGAAATTAGATATGCGTGACTTTCAATAATTTGCTTTTCATTATTCATATTTTTCAAGAAGAGTAATTTTGGACTTCATAGAACGCGGTTGATAATCCTGTGAACTACATTATAGAGTTGCGATCTTGTCTCGTGTTTAAGTATGTAGTACATACGCCCTATAGTAAAGAGTTAATACACAGACAAGTGAAGAGGCGAACAAGAGAAAAGAGGTTGGAATTTTAATCTAATCTTTCACAGACAAGAGTCCAGGCGTTTCTTCTAGTAGCAATTCTAGTTTTTGTCTCTTCAGCCTTCATCTGAACAGCTTCTTGCACGGTTCTCTGTAACAGTTAATAAAACAAGTTTCCATGGCAACGTAATAGAAACAAGAAAGTCTTTAACTATTTCTAACTCATAAACTAATTACTTAAATAAATGAGTAACTAAGAGAGAACTGGTAACTTCTTAGTTGACCAACTATCTGAAGAAGGAAATTAGTAATTAAGAGACTTATAGACTAAGAAAATGATGGACTAATTCGATCATTGGCTTACTGGTTATTAATTGCTTAATTGATGAGCTAACGTAAGTCCACATTACTGAGCTTTTGTTAAGAGACTGGAAATTAATCAACCGACCAAAAATGTAAATTCACGAAGATTATCACCGCGTTCAAAAAAGCCCACATCTGGATCCATAATAATACCTTTGTATCCAGAAGACACATGTAACGAAATCACTCATGCTCATTTCTCAGAGAAAATAAGCCTTAAAACTGATTGCACTTTCGTCTCTTTAATGTCTCTGTGTCAATTGAAAAAAATGTGGCAAAGTTAAGATATTTGGGAACAACGATAACAGATCGAAACTTGATTCAGCAGGAAATTAAGAGGCGATTGAACTCGGGTAATGCTTGCTACCATTCAGTCCAGAACCTTTTGTCTTTTCATCTGTTGTCCAAAAACATAAAGTTACAATATACAAAACTATAATTTTGCCCGTGGTTCTGTATGGGTGTGAAACTTGGTCTCTGACATTGAGGCAGGAACATAACTGAGGGTGTTTGAGAACAGGGTGTTGAGGATTATATTTGGACCGAAGAGAGATGAAGTAACAGGAGGTGCAGAAAATTACATAATGAGGAGCTTCATAACTTGAACTCTTCTCCAAGTATAATTAGAATGATCAAGTCAAGGAGGTTGAGGTGGGCAGGTCATGTAACACGAAAGGGGGAGACGAGGAATGCGTATAGGATATTGGTGGAAAAGTCAGAAAGAAAGAGGCCACAGAGAAGACCAAGGCGTGGGTGGGTGGACAACATTAGAATAGATCTTAGAGAGATAGGATGGGATGGTATGGATTGGATAGATCTGGCTCATACCAGTGGAGGGCTCTTGTGATCATGGTAATCAACCTTCGGGTTCCATAAAATGCTGGGAAATTCTTGAGTAGCTGCAGAATTGACGGCTCCTCCAGAAGGGCTCAGCTCCATGAGTAAGTAAGTAAGTAAGTAAGTATCAATTAAAAAAAAGCGACAATATGATTATATAGGATTTGAGGCTCTCACAGTGGTAGATATGAATTATCATCGTTCTGAGATATAGCGTCGTATAGTCCGTATATAAACCGACGTTTCGGAGGAACGTATCACCTCCATCTTCAAGTTAGAAAATCAACCGAGCAAGAAAACAGCGAGAGCAGGAGGCTAGGGTTCTGCCTAGCTTGGTCGATTTTCTGGTAGTTTGTAACGCTGCATATTTCTTGAGAGTGTTTGCTATGAAATTCTCTACCTCTTGCGATAGTTCTTGTGTTGCTGTGGAAGATCCATGCGTAAGTGCGTTTCGTCTGAGAACCATGGGAAATTCAAGACATCGGGACTCTTCTCCAGTGCATGCAAAAGAGTAAAGTCTCGTTTTTCCATCTTCCTACAATGGCCGATTCAACTATTATTGTGAGGAACAAACAACAGGTTATCGTGATACGTTTCCCACAATCCAATCTGTTGTGCTCAAACTCGCACATAGATTTCTTGTTACTATCTCCCGTCTTGCACTTACAATTTTTTCCCATGCAAACAGATGTGATAACTTTCATTCCTTCTCACGCTTATTACACACACACACACACACACACACACACACACACACACACACACACACACACACACACACACACACACACACACACACACACACACACACACACATTTTCTCCTTCTTGAGACTTGTTAGCAACAGTGTACAGTGTACCTGTATGGTGCAAAACAAACACAGAACTCCGAAAACTTGTCTCCCTGCAGCAACAGAAAAGCCACCAGAGAAGCAGAACCTTCTGATAACAAACACTTTCTGATTCGCCGTACGCCATCTTGTTACTCAATTCAACGTTGCCAACATCAACAAACAAATTTCCCAAACTAAAACTCGCAAAATATGCGTTCAGTAAAAAGCATGTTATACAAATACTACAGTGTTAGGTAATAAAAAAAAAAATATTATCTCTAAAATCAAAACTTTCAATTTTAAAACTACTGTTCCACAGAATAATATCTAACGGGCTACATTATCAGTACGAGTTTGGATTCTTATTCGTATGGTGCTCGGTTCGAACCACATTTGGAACATCATGTATCCTAATTTAAGTTTTTGTGGTTTCTGTCAGTCACTCCAGACAAATGCCGAGACTGTTCCTTGGGTGGGTCACAACTGTTTCCTTCCAAATTCTTTCCAATTCATTCATTTCTCATCTTCCTATTCGACAGTATACATAGTCAGTGTCGTAAAAACTATCCCCCCCCCCGAAAGAACACGGAATAACATTGCCTTAAAGACACAATGTAATGTTGGTATTTTGAAAGCATTTCTGCAGGCATCACAGAAAAAAGGAAGAAATTTAACTTTATTGCTGAGTGCTAAGTTGGAACGTACTGGAAGACGCTAAGCAGGACTAGCATTTCAGTTACACTGCTGTACAGAAATCGTCCATTCCCTCGTTACTAAGAATATCTTTAAGAGAAACGAAGATAACTGAGGGTGCAGACGGAAAGGCGGGGGGAAAGAAACACAACAATATCATGAGAGATAAAATTCAGGAGTAAGGAAAATGATGGCTGGAAACTACCAGGAAGAAGGAGAGAAATAATATGATGTAGAAGAGGAAAGTGTTAGAAGGAAGGAAAGAGAGACCAAATGAAAAGGAACGATTCTAAGAAAAGCAAAGAAATAAATTTAAACCAGTTCCCTTTCTCTTCCAGAAAGATAATGGGATGTGTATATATGACGTAGTAAGAATACTGAAGGAGCACTGCAGCCATACTTCATCTTTATCAAGCAGAGTTTTTGCCTTCTTAACATTTCCCTCTTTCTCCTGCACCACGCAACAATATACAGACACACAGAAATAGGATTTCATACCCTGCGTTCTCTCAAATGCATCTAACAAACAAACCTTAATATTAACCAATTATATTTATTTTTATAAGCATTTCTAGCCTACTTTCCTGTAGTACGTCATGAGGTCTCCATCTTGTCTGTGTATCCCCCATATCAACATTTGAATGGCTGAACCAATCTTTATGAAAATCGGTATATCATGACACCTGAGTCCATCTCAATAGCATACTTCATGAATCCCTCCCATTAGCCTGTGTGTCTCTATGCGTATCCCGTATCGTTGCTAGGCAACGGCTCGGTAAACACGTTCCCGAGGAAATGAACGCACGCAACAATAGAAGAATTGTTGTACGCGGCTTTTATCAAAGGGGACTCTGTGGGTCTGTCTGTGTATCCCCTATCGTTGCTAGTCTAGATGGAAGTGAGTGGTTAACTTCACGCCTCGGCCGCTTTAACCCAAAAGAAAGAGATTATTTGGGCCCCAGAGCCTATCAGAAAGTTACGGAGAACAGAAAAATCTTGTATCTCTACCAGAAACCTAACCCAGACTCCTCGGTCTTCCAGTTCATAGCCTCGAAATCCACTGCTTGCTATTTCATATACGGTTCTTACTTACTTACTCACGGAGCTGAGCCCTTCTGGAGAAGACGCCAATTCTGCAGCTACTCAAGAATTTCCCAGCATTTTATGGAACCCAAACGTTCATTACCGTGTTCACAAGAGCCCTCCACTGATCCCTATCCTGAGCCAGATCAATGCAATTCATATCAACCCCTCCTATCTCTCTAAGATCCATTTTAATATTGTCCACCCGCCTACATCTTGGTGTTACCAGTGGTCCCTTTACTTCTGGCTTTCCCACCAATATCCTATATGCATTCCTCTTCTTCCCCATTCGTGCTATATGCCCTACCCACCTGACCCTCCTTGACTTGATCTTTCTAATTATACTTGGAGAAGAGTAAAAGTTATGGAGCTCCTTATTGTGCAGAACTGATCTCTATTTCCAATTATCTTAGATCAAAACGGAATGTTTCATAGGTAATCATACATCAGACTGCATAAAGCCAGATATCACTGTACACTTCTCATTTCGTTCTACAAACTATCCAGCAAATGGAAAGTGTTTGAGACAAGAAATTATGGACCTTACTTAGACGAGAGACTGATTTGATGCAGCCGCCATTCTGGGACTCTCGACAGAGTTGGGTTTGAGTCCGATGTGAAGTATAGGATATATTGAAGCGTAATGAACCGGAACTAAACTCGCCCATCAGCACTGAGATCCCAGAAACTTACTCTTCTACACAAACCCAACATCTGCACAAGTAACGAAATCGCGTTCAAAAGGTGGCTATAAATTTGAGACAAGCTTCAACATGAACGGCGCAATGAATAAGATAAACTAAATTAAATATTACTCTCTTCTGAGATATAACGCCGTGCAGTCAGATGGACGTTATGGAGGAAGATGCTGGCTCCTTTTTCAGGGAAATCATGGAGTATGAAGATGAAAGCGGCACGCTTCTCCGAAACGTCTGTAACGTTCTAACAGAATATACGGCGTCACACCCTTGTCAGCATCGTGAGAACCTCAAATCTTTAAGACGAAATCGATTAGCACAGCGATTCTAAACCAGTGGCGCGCGTCCCGCTGATGAGGGGTATACCAGACTGGAAAAAGAAATGCACAGTCATATAATATGTATAAGCTCTAAGTAACTAAATATGTCGTCGGTACCACAGCACGAAAAGGCATGTAATTCTGAGCCTCTGTACTAGATGATGAGTTGTCAGCTTTAAGCTTCGGCCGCCTCACCTCCGGGACAGAGCCTATCACACAACCTGAACAACCGGATGTGTTGAGGTGGAAAGAAATATCTGCCCTTGTCACGAATCAAACCCGTTTAGTTCAGCCCATATCCTAGTCACAATATTGACTGAGCTACGAAGGCCCAATGTGTACAATATAGAAAATTTACGGGATTTTTTATAACGTTCATTTAGAACAAAGTAATTAAACCGTGGCTTGCCAGTAGCATGCAGCTCTTTGTGACAGTTAATGTGGCTCGAGGAAAAATATGTTATTCAACCTATTTTTAAGAATGAAATTAAAAAAATAAATGGTTGTGTAAATAGCATGCACCATAGGTCCACGTCAGGAACTTCTAGAAGATATAATTTGTTTGGTCGTCCAACCCGTTGAGTCAAAAGTTGCGATATACGGCCGCGATATTCAGTAAATTTGGCCATCCCTTATATAGCCTGCAATCGATATGACTAATTTACCTTTCTCTACAGTACGTGGGTATGTATGCAACAGAGGTTTCGTGGAAGAGAAGGAAACAATTCTTTATACCACAAATCATATGCCAGCGCGGGCTCCAAGCAAATGAATAAGCGAGGGACGTAGAGGTTCTCCGAGCAACATATGCATGCCTTATCATTTCTCATGAATCTAGCACGAGTAAATTTCCTGAAGGTGCCGACGGAAGTTCTGCTCTCTAACCTACATCCGTGTCGCGAAATACATCACTTCCGCTCTGCTTTGCCTCACGCCATCATTATCACGGAAAGCAGATCAAACAGGTGTCTCTTACATCCATAAGTTTACTAAGCCTACGTTTAATATATTGTCATGTATATCAGTGATTAAAGACGAGGTTTGGATTGGTAATTAGATTTATTGAACTCTTACAAGTAATTATAGCGATATCGTTAATTCACATGCTCTACAATTCACTACAATCTTCTCACTCTGCTGCGTCTTCACTTTTGTTGCCTGGTAACGGCTTACAATGTCGTAACTTCCTCAGCTTTTGTGTTCACGTCCTTACTGGCTGGCGACTGTCTCACAACTCACTCCTACTCTTCTAACCGCCGGCTTGACATTCTCTCATAAGTCAAAATCAAAGTCACATTGCGACTGACGGTCAGTCAGTCAGTAAGTCTTGATGTCGAACCCAATCTGGGAGTCATGACCAGATATTTATAACTGTTTGACATTTTCGGTCTTGTATTTTGCGGGGGCGCCCTCTCTGACAAGAGGACGGATCTGTCTTTCGTATATGCTGCTGGTCCTTGCCAGCGCAGTCTTTCTCGGGTCCGAGTCTCTTGGAAATCGCGACCATATTTTACTGTCTCAGATTTGAGACTTCCTTTTCGTCGCCTCCTACGACTCGCAGGATGACGGTGGAGGTATTCGACCCCGCCTCCACACGGGTAAGTTCTTCTCTTTTCTTCTTCTCTCATAATCGCAGCAGCTACTCATTATATGGCCAAGGTCAAGTCATGTGGGATTTGTGGTGGAAAAAGTGGCAGTGGGGCAAGATTTCTCAGAGTACTTCGGTTTCCCCTGCCAATTCTCAATTCACCTACTGCTCCACAATCACCCTCATCTGTCATCCGGGGCTGTTACAATAGGTCAGTTAGTGACCGACGTATCAAGTGGACTCATTCTTACTCCACCCCAAGAAACAAATAAAAAATCTCAAGTGTTTATTACATGGCATTTGCCTAAAAGCTAGAATAATTTCATCACATTTATTCCACAGTTATAAAATTAATATCATCTGGACTTTATTTATTGGATTATTTGCGTTTCATCCATTTATTCATGTTTAGAGAAAACTGGTTTGAAAACGTGTGCTTGGTTCGTGTAACACAGACGGGCAACAGTGGCGGGCTCTTGTAAACCCTTTAATGAATATTCAAGTTCATACAAGTCGTGAAATTTCTTCAGTTTACTTACTCATTTGTTAATTACTGCTCAATTAACAATTTATGTGCCTAATCCCTGGCAGTGGCCGGTCACGGTAGCCGAGCGGTCTAAGGCATGTACTGTCTTCGCTCTCTTGGAAACCGGGATCGTGGGTTCGGATCCCACTCAGGACATGGATGTTTAGTTTGTGTGTGTGAGTTTTTCTGTGTTTGTGTACAGGCAGAGGCTTTGCGACGAGCTGATCACTCGCCCAAGGAGTCCTACCGAATGTGTAAGATCTAGTAAATCGAAGTGAACGGAGAAGTTCATGGAGGTAGGCCTAGGCCCACTGGGGCTGTAGTGCCAAGGGGGGAAAAAAATCTCTGGCAGTATCACTTTATACGTACACTGAAAAGTTTGATATAAAATAGGTTTCGCAGATTTAAATATTTTCATATAAGAATCTGCTTATAAATACAGTCTGACAACACGGAATGGTCTCTCTTGAGAAGCTGATGGTAGAAATTACTCTCATTTACGGAACTCGGCAGTTCATTATCGCGTTCACAAAATTCCGACACTGAACTCTACACTGAACTTCTATTTTCATGTATTTATTATTAACCTATGTTCCTTATTTTGAAAAAATAAAAATATGCTTATGTGATCACATTGCTGTCTGTGTCTGTGTACCCCCCAACCATTTTTTGAAAGCCTGGATCAATCTGTATGAAACTTCGTATGTATATCATGATACATGAGCCCATCTCAACGGCGTACTTCATGTATTCCTACGTTAAAACTCTGTGCCTGTATGTGAATCCCTCCATCGTTTCTAGGCAACGGCTCCGTAGAAACGTTACCGTTGCAACGAATACACGCAACAATTGAAGAATTTCTGGACGCGTCGTTTTCTATATAATAGGTGTTGTATCAAAAGACAGTCTGCCATTGTATCTGTGCCTCCTCAGTTTTAGCATATGAAACCCCGAAGCTGTGGCCTGTAGGCTCCCAGAGCCGTCATACAGTAAAATATGGTCATGAGCCTCGTGGGACACGGATCCAAAAATCACTGCTCGCGAAGGCCACCAGCATTTACTGGAAAGGACTGGACTATATATTCCCGCATTTTGCTAGGTAACGGCTATGTAAACAAGCTCCTGTTGCAACAAAGAATTGTTAGAATCGTCGTTTTCTATGTGGTCCGTGTCGTGTCAAATGCAGCCGATTATTTCTTACCAGAACTTCTTCTTGTTATGTAACTTTGATTGTAAGCGGCCTCCGTAGTCTAGAGGTAACGTTCCCACCTCATGACTCGTAGTACGCGGGTTCAAATACCCGGCGGACGTCGTCGAATTTTTAAGGGTGGAAAAATTCAGGGAACAATTCCTCCGGGAGGGACTTTAAGCCGTGGGTCCCGTGTCGTAGCTTTACGGCACGTAAAAGAACCTCATATCTCCAAAGGAGGTCACTGAGCCAAATTACGGACGTTTCCCGCCCAACAGCAGTCTCTAATACCTGTGGTAGATGGGGGAAGCATTATAGATACCTCTCAGCTAGTAGAGCCGGTCTCGCTGGCTGGGCGGGACTGATGGTAAGCACNTACATATATTGTTTCCTCAGTGATAGATTTGTTCCCTATGTTTCACCGTAATACCATACAAGCTCTGTATTTAGTGGCGTTTCTTCGTAGCGTTAATCATTACGGCATACACACGCATACACACATGTAGTTCAACACACATTAAGGAAAGAATACACGTTCACGTCTCATACAAAGAAAGTCCTAGTGAGATTATCCGAATTCTGGGAAAAGGAACAAAAGCCTCACATTTTCCTTGATTTTTCCTCTAATTCGATTTCATCCAATCTCTGCGGAGCTGTCGCTGCTCCATTCATAACATCCCCCTTCCCCCACCCCAAAGATCCCCTAAATGATACAATAGCCGCTTTGTAATTGCTACTGGTGTTTCAGCTTTCGGCGAAAACATTCTTTATTCGAAAATTCCTATTAAACTCAGAAACGAAACACATAATTAACAAACATTTTGTTCTCTTAGGGATACCCACAATTGGTCCCCCCAAAAAATCATATCCCATTTCGAAACAGACCATATTAAAACCCTCACTCGTTTATTTTCAAAAGACGGGTTTCAATGAATAAAATTCTGAATATAAAACACTGGACTACCTGCAAACATGAACACGCCCAGCCTTGCAAACGTTACTGGGTGTGATATTAGCTCTCCACTCTTGCACTGAAACACTGGAGTAAAAAGGCAAATCTGTCCCTGTGCGATGGAGGCGTATGAGGGAGTGGAAGTATAGCTCCACCATTCTTGATGTCGACACTAGATGGAGGTAAAAGGTGTGCTTTATCCTTGGCGAAGGCTCCCGTACTACCCATTGGATAGGAGGCCGGATGGGCGTCAGATCCGGCCTGGACACTGTGGAGAGGAGAAAATCTTACCCCTGACGGGGATCGACCACAGACCGTCGAGCCCGTAGCCTGTCCACATACAGACTCCGAATTTAACGTAAAAATATACTTTAATCTCTATACATAAAAGCGTTTTGTAACGTTTAGTGGTAGCTCTGAAATAGCGCAATTTCTGGTTACCACAGCAATGAACTGCCGAACATTAACACGTTGTGTGAACAGAAGACACGTCACGAACGAGCGAGATGTCCTTTGTTTCTTGATTTTCTTTGGAATCATCCTAAAAGGAATACGATTCCTGTGTTAATATGTAGAAACTGAAGTTTTCGCAGTGGAGAAGGTCGTGTAATCTGTTTAGAGCCAACCGACGTTTCAGAGGAATACGTCACACTCATTTTCAGAGTCGAAGAATAAGCCAGGGAGGAAACCTGTGTGAAATAGGCAACAAGCATTTTTGCTTCGCTTACTCTTCGACCCTGAAGATGGAGGCGATATATTTACCGGAAACGTCGGTTGACTTTCAAATGACTACACGGCGATAAATCCCAGAAGCTAGATTAAGTTTACCATTGATTTCAAAGCACCGTTATCTAGCATTTCTTTAAATTAAATACTTACACTGTGTAGCGGTAGAGAGTGACGCGGGTTCCAGGTTCTGCCAATAAATCATTCTGAGGTGATTCCACTTACCTGGAACAAAGAAAGGAGCAATCAATCCAGTGTGTCGGGCCTCTCCATGTTACGCGCTTCAGCACTATCCGAGCGATTGATCTTCCTTGGAAACAAATACACAGCGGAAACAGCCTTAGGCACTTCTGCACATACTCACTTTATAACCAGACTTCAGAAAGGGGGTAATGTTCTAGAAATATTGCACTGTCCTGGGAACCATAAACCCTGAGAAAACTCGCATTTTCTTTTGTGCCTTGCCTCAGTTCCACAGAAGAGACTGGCTAAATCCTGAATGCTTATGACTTTTATTCGTTAGGTATCCGGTTCGAATCTCAGATGGGATATCGATCATTCTATCTTGCGCATTTGCTCAGTCTCTCAAAGAAAATACGGGGACATTACATTAAAATAGACCACTACTTCTACATTACACATCTTTGCCAATTCCTTATCCCCCATCATTCAGTAATTCGACGCCATGTACTAGAAGTTACTGATAAAAAGTTTAAGTCCCTGTGCTTATTTAGTTAAGCACTATATCATGAAGACAGAAGAGGGAGTGGAGGTATAGCTCCACATTTCTTGATCTCGGCACTAGATGTAGGTGAATGGTCAGCTTCACGCTCCAACGCTTTAGTCCCAAAAAATATCCCCCTGTACTCAACAGATACGAGGTTAGGTGGGCCCCATATTCAGTCTGGAAGCTATGGAGAAGAGAAAAATATTACACTGCCCAGAATTGAACCC
This sequence comes from Cryptotermes secundus, assembly GCF_002891405.2. NCBI lineage: Eukaryota > Metazoa > Arthropoda > Insecta > Blattodea > Kalotermitidae > Cryptotermes > Cryptotermes secundus. The sequence goes on from NW_019735462.1 coordinate 1,630,487, forward strand.
AGGCTAAGGTATCCCTGAGTTACTGGTAGCACTTTTACATAAAGAAATAATGGTTATATATCCTTAGTTCTAATACAAATGTTGGGATAACAACAAAAATGGAACACGACCGTTCATTTTCAAGCCTTTGTTTATTTAACAACTCTCATGGCTTTAAATGACAAATTGAAAAAACCTATTAATATAAGGATACACAGAGTTATGGGACCATTAAACTGAAATTGCTCTTAAGTCTGTTGTTCGGAACACAGAACTGCATGTCCCAAGGGCTGCATGTTATGAACGGTAGATAGGTTTCCCATCAAGTAAACAATACTGTGTTCAGTCCACAATTAAGCTCAAACAGACTACATCTGGAATGAATAACAGACGGGGGCGAACCTGCTCTAATGGCAGCAACGAAACAGAAAAACAACAGAACTGAAGAGTAAACAGGTTTCGACCGTTACCGTGAAGCTGACATTGTCTTATTTACTAGAATTTGGCGAGGCTTTTATTTTTGTTGTAGCATAAACAAGTTTAAACATTTTTTTAGTATGTAAATGCTTAACATAATTGAAAGATAAATTAATTTGATTTTCCGCAGATTATAAAAATTATGATAATGTGTTAACGAAATGTTTGCTGTGTATTAATATTGTCGTTAATTGTTTAATACTTATTTGAAGTGTATCGATGTTATTAGCTCACTTACATCATCATCATAAACACTAGAATTCCAATTAAAGTAAATTTGCCCTTGTGCTTAACTAATTAAGCACTACGCCATGAAGGCGTTTGGGGGAGTGGATGTATAGGTCCATATTTGTTATATAATTCAGTACTAGTTGGAGATGAGTGGTCAGCTTCATGCACCAGCCGCTTTAACCTCGGAGAAAGATCCCCAGTACCCACTGGATAGGGGTCAGGTGGGCCCCAGAGCCGGTCTCACTGACGTCGAGAAAATTCTTGACCCTACCGGGACTCGAATTCCGATCCCTAGGGTGTCCAGGCCATAGCCGGTCGCTATACCGACTGCTACGTATTTTAAACAAAATAAAACGCATGTGGAAATATGTGTGTAGGTCAAATCCACTGGACTTCAGTTTGTAATCACATGCAATATTCGCGACGTTTCGTATGTGCGATTCATATATTTATTTACAGATGCTTTCAGTGGCACAGATTGTGGAATTATAATGAATGAACTGAAAAGGATTTGGAAGGAAACAGTATTCCAGCATTCGCATGGAGGGACTGAGAAAATAACGAAAAACCTCAACCAATCAATAAGCTGAGATTCGAAGTAGGAGCCTTTATATTAAAAGATATAATCGCTTCCGCCTGGTTGAAGTTGCTTGATTAGGACACTGTGTATAGTCTCACAGATATACATTAATACTTCGGCACACTTTTACACTGAAGATGGAGGCAGCCGTTTCCTCAGAAACGTTAGTGAACATATACCGCGCTGAATATTTATATGTAATTGAATTTAACTAGCAGACGGCGTTAAGACTGTTAGCCTTACGAGCCGGCCGCCCTTTACCCCCAGGAAGACTCCTGGTTCTTATTTCTGTTAGAGGCTGAGTCGACCCTAGAGCCGTAATGCGGCCGGAAGGATTTGGTCAACTGCAAAATTCAGTAGCCTCATCTGAAATCGAACACGCGACCATCCGGCTTGTAGCATAGTGCCCCAACCAACTACGCTACCGCGTGCCCCTACTAAAAGGGGAGTAGACACAATTAAAGAAAATCCGTGGGTATGGATGTCAATTAATTGCGAGTAGTCAGACTGAGGTTTCTTGCCGGGTCGCTTCCAGAAGAGAAATCTACTGAGAGATAACTTTCAGATTAATCATCCACTGAGGAACACAGTTCTCTCGGAATTGGATAATAGCTGTTTGCAGGGCAAGAACCGTGGACTGGGAGTAGACAGGTATGAAGAATTCAGCAAAGCAAGAAATCGGACTATGTAACTGCAGATATGCTATTATATCCTTCCTGCAGAAACACCTTAAATAACACGCGAAAATTATTCCCGAGGGAATAAGAAATATAGCTTACTTCTTAGAAAGGGATGAGAATACATGGAAGATATATATACATATATACACACATACATAACTGCTGGCCCTTGCACCGCGACCTTTAGTGATCTATTCTGATTATGATTCCGGAAGTGTGATAAGCTGTACAGCAATATATTTCTAACTCAAATAAATAAACACCAAACTTGACGAAGTATTCAAATTGACAATGAACGCATTTGCAGAAATGTTTAGCCTACTAGAGAACCATATTGCATCCTTGTCTGTATTTTCCTTATTATTTGATTCAGATTGTGTTAATTGCCGTGACGGACCGCCTTTGTGGTCTAGTGGTCAGAGTTCCTGGCTACAGATCCAGATGTATAGTTTCGATTCCCGGTGCTACCAGATTTTCTGAGAAGCAGTGGGTCTGGAACGGGGTTCACTCAGCCTCGTGAGGATAACTGAGCAGCTATATCCAGAAAATAGCGGCTCCTGTCTAGAAAACCGAGATTAGCGGCCGTGGGGATCCGTTGCGCTGACCACGTGACACCTATACGCAAAAGTTGGCACTAATTTCGCCGACAAGCAGCAGTCGATCGATCGGTATAGTTCGCTTGCAGACTAAAACCACGGAGATTTTTGTTTGTTTTGTTCATTTCCATGACGATCCGGCACATGCATTGAACATCTGTGGCATATTTGCTCAAAGCAGGAGCTGTGGAGCCAGAGAAACAGCCATTGCTGTCAAACGGTTCTGAAACAACATTCGTTTCCAGGCAACGGCTCGGTAACCATGATCCTACGGCAAAGGATACGCATTCTGAAACAAAGGCACAGTTGGAAACAATGTTTTGTACTCGGTCCATGCAAAGGGCTTATAAGGAAAACAACTGAGGCAACAGAGTCAGTTCTATATGGGAGACTCTGAGCAAAAGGGACAGTTTGAAGAGAGTTGCCATTCAGGGGGACTTGAGCGTGGAAGCTGAAGAATCTCCACTGTTAGAAGCCGTTGCCAGGGAACGGCTTGTGAAGACAGCAGGCTGGAAAATGCTTACCGGGTGCCGTAGACTTGCAAATCTACGTAAGTAGATCATTAAACCATTATACGAGCTACGGTGTACCGCGTTTCAATTTCCTTGAATATGTATTTATTAGCTGCTAGGGATAATGTCATGATTACCCGTCCTAACTGAACCGAATGGTAGTCGGAAAATCGAAAATTTCGAATAATATGAGTAACACTAAAAACATGGATCATATATCTACACAAAACTAACGTGAAGAACGCATATAAATGCTAAGAGAAGACAACTAGAGCTCAAAACAAGAAATATGAATTGGCTAATCGACAGAAAATCACAGCTATCTCTTGAAAACAAAATGATCCTGTACAAAACAATAATCAAACCAGTCTGGACCTACGGGATAGAATTATGAGGATGCAGCAAACCTTCCAACACAAAAATTCTCCAAACGTTCCAATCCAAAACACTAAGAAAACTAGTTAATGCTCCCTGGTACGTATCAAACGCTACCTTACACAATGATATAAGCATACCATATGTAACGGAAGTCATCAGGACATACGCGGAGTAATACAAAAACCGGACCACTCAAAACAACAACCATCTAATGAGAAACCTCTTCAACCACTCAGCAATAGTAAGAAGACTAAATAGAATGTGGCCAGAGGATCTCATTAGATAAGCACAAGAGAATCATCTGAGGATGATACCTCCTTCAATATTACATACACCCACCCCTTTTACTAATTACTCTATTTATGTATTTTTTTCCTTTGGCACTACAGCCCCAGTGGGCCTAGGCCTACCTCCATGAACTTCTCCGTTCAACTATTTATGTATATTGAGTAGATTGTAAAATAAAATAAACAAAAAGAAAATATATCTACACAGATTGGTTCACAACTGGTTGCAAGGCGGTAGCGTAGTTGGTTGAGGAACTACGCTACAAGCTGGAAGGTGGTGGGTTCGAATCCAGTTGTGGCCATTGGATTTTCCAATTGACCTAACCTTTCCAACCGCACTATGGCCCTGGGGTCGATTCAGCCTCTAACAGAAATGAGTACCAGGAATCTTCCTGGGGCTGTAAAAGGCTGCCGGCGCATAAGGCTGACCTCACCGCTATCTGTGAGCCGATTGTTTAGAAAATGTGAGAGCCTCGACGTCTCACATCCCTATGTGCCTTCACGGCCTCTTACAAGGATAGCTTTTGGTTAATAACTGTATCATGAAACAATATCATGTAATTAATATTTACTTGGTAACAACAACATAAAAATAAATCCTAAACTATAAACTCTTATGAATAGAAAAATCATACGTACACGATAACATTTTGCAGTTCACTGAAGAAGCTTTCTGGGCTCTGAATTTAAGTCGCGTAACACGGAATATCGGATAACTGAAGTTCTATTCTACTTCTATTTGACGAGAGTGTACCCAGTTTGTGTTTCACTGAAACTCAGTACAAACGGGGGTTAACTCCAGTCAGTGGCGACGTAAGCACTTGCCATTTAATTACGATACGCTGTACTTTTCAAAACGAAAGTACACGTGCCATGTACAGTACGTACATCCTACACTGCAACTACAGTTTAACACACTCCGTGTCCCAGTTTATTTTCTTTTGTGGTTTATTTAACAATACTGTCGGCAGCTCAGAATCTAGAGTGTCGAATGGTAGGACGATAGGTAAATGAGTTTGAAGAAGTTTTGAGGTTTTCACGGCGATGACTATGAAGAAAGTCGTCTTCTGGGATCTGGAGCCGTGTATTCTTCGTTTTAACCGACGTTTCGGAGCTCTAGCTGCTACAGCTATCTCTATTCGCACGCAACTCAACTACCCTGAAGATGGAGGCGATATGTTCCTCCGAAAAGTCGGTTAAAACGAAGAATACACGGCTCCAGATCCCAGAAGACCACTTTCTTCGAGTTTGAAGAAATTTGGAAAGAAGCGGTCGTGGCCTATTCGAGACATTGATGTGACATTTTACTTGAGGGGCTGAGGAAAACGGTTAGCTAGCGTCTCGGCCGAGAATGAAACCGAACACTTCTCAAAATCTAAATCCTTTCCGCTACATTAGCCTGTTCAGTTCACGTTTCGTTCCATGTTGAATGTGAATTGGTTGCTAGGAGACCATATGAAATGGAATAATGCGTAAGGGGAACCGTGTCCGCTGCTGCTTCTTCTTCATAAAATTGTTCATATTTTAATGCATAAAGCGATGCATGTTTAAGGAATATTCAGTCCTTACTTGCACTCGATACCACGGCAGTAAACAACGGACGCGCCGTGTGATGTCTTTTTATCGTCTCTAGGCCCTGGAATCAATGCTAGTCTAAAAAAATGTACTATTTCTAAGAAAGTAGAAACTGTAAAATATATGTTAAATAATCCTTTTATTTTGTTGTATTTGGGGTTCTCACAGTTGTGGCATTACAATTTCTAACTTTTGGATTATAACGATGAGTAATCCGGTAAAATTCAACTGACGTTTCGGAGACGATATCTTTCTGCGAAACTTCTGCTGAATTTCACTAGATTATATTGCTTATTTGCCCAGAAAATAGAACTCTTAATTTCCTAAAAATGTTTAAAATTCTTATTAGCGTAAAATGTAAGCAGAAGAGTAAATTACAGATAGCTAATAGTACTTAAGTTTCCCCTTCCAATTCTCATTCCACATTCATTAATCATCCTATCATCAACACTGTATAGTTTCGATACTGACAGCATCGTTAAATAAACAACTTAAAAGAATAAAAAGTAAAAAATGTATAGTTGTCCCTGTGCCTAACCAATTAAGCACTATGCCATGAAAGTGTATGGGGGAGTTGAAGTATGGATCCATATTTTCTTGACCATTGCTCTAGTTGAAGGTAAATTTATGAAAGATTTGTGATATAAAAATGTATAACCGAATTATTCATTTAGAGTTTTTCTGAAGAAGGAGACATCGAGAGACGAACATATAATTACATATGTATGTATATATGTACATATTAACAATCTCAGAATAGAACCCAAGGTTTTAAAGAAGGTTAATAAAGAAACTGCAATATAATTTTTAAACAGTTACGTTCACCTCCCACACTCGCAACGCATTCCCTAACCTGTCTCGTTTCCAGTTTCGTGCGACAATTCAGCAAATTATTCGTGTCTCCACAATCAAATAAATTTCGTGCATTCAATTCGGAGTAGTTCGAAAGCTTTAATCATAACTCACTCACTCATAGAGCTGAGCCCTTCCTGAGAAGCCGCCAATTCTGCAGCTACTCAAGAATTTCCCAGCATTTTATGGAACCCGAAGGTTCATTACCGTGTTCACAAGAGTTCTCCACCGGTTCTTATCCTGAGCTAGATCAATCCAACCCATACCATCCCATCCTATCTCTCTAAGATAAATACAGAAGCATTATTATGAAGGCGTGTACCGTACTTCTAAACTCTATTACTGGTAAGCAAATAGTATGTTTGGAACATGTTTCTAGAACCTAACATAATTTCACAAACATTTCCGTAACATTTTTCATAAGAAACTTGGACCGTTTAAAGTAATTGTATCCCCTTGCACACAGAAGTTTTCTACAGGAAATTGTTGTCACACAAATTTCGTCTCTCTCTCCTTTTGCATTGAGAACATGTGCTGGGTTGAAACACGAGACAAGAATAAGACAGCGTAAAGATAAAGATGAATATACATATATATAGCCTATATATATCTTAAAATCAAATGAAAAACAAGTAAGTTTTCTCATAAAGTTAGAAGTTTCGTTCTTGTATGAACAAGAATTTGCAACACTAAACTTGCCGATACGCGGAACGGAAGGAGCCAAAACGCGATGTCTCCCCTAATGCAGCCAGTATCAATCTGTCCTACCCTGTCGGTATATTGGAATGAAGTGGTGTAGGGTAGGCCCCTGTTACTCTCATATCTGCGGCCATATAACAGTACTACTGGCAGCTGTTGTTGGTTATTAAGTTATTCTGAAATGCTACATAGTTCGCTTTATTAGACAGGTGCTAAAGTCTCAGAGAAAACTTCTAAGTTACGTTAAGTTCATTACTTAACGGTAGTGTCACTATCGAGGTTATGTAGAATCGATTAGATGACGATCAGTGAACATGGAGGAGTCGGTAGTATCAGAAATGCCAGTGGAAACCAAAGTACTCGGAGAAAACCTGTGTCCACCGCACACCTCACGTGACTCGACGAAGACGATAACAAAACCTCCTTAGCTATGACACTACTGCCTCCATTTTCGCGGGGTTCCCCGAGGCGTTGAACTGTACCAACCAAACAACAAGGCGCTGCATCCTGCAATACCTTAATATTAATATTCACTGCCCTGTGGATCTCAGATCTCATATAATGTACCTAAACTATGTAACGCGAGAACAGAAGAGAGTTAAATATGGCGTACTGGGAGAATAATGTTATTTAAAATAGCAAGAAGCATGAAGAGCTCGCAGAGGAGAAATCCAGGCTGTTCATTTATGCTAGGAAACGGAAAGCTGAACAAGGAAATTCATTAGAAGAGATTTTCTGTAGGTGGTTGTTTCCCATACTGTTTAATTATAAAAAAAACACGCAACAGACCACAAGAAAACGCACAGGTATTCATGTAATAGAAATGGCATCTCGCTGTTAATAATATGTGGTGTGTATCAGGAGAACGCCAACCCACTTTTCCTCAGACAGTATATATAAGGGTTCATTCTGAATCGCTACAAGACTTCACTGAAGAATCAGATTTCAGGTATAATATACAAACAAGTACAGGAAATAATCAGCCACTATAAAAATAAATCCATGTTTTATTTTTCCCCTCAGAACTTTATTACAGTGCTCATACGCCTATCTTGCACCCAGGAAGTCAAGGGTTCATACACGTATATCGGTTAGAAGACGTGATGTCTTGACTGATGTTTATTGTGGATTCATTACGTGACATCTGAAAAATGTTGTTATAGGCCAGAACTGTTTATATTAACATCGTTTTAAATACTTAATTTGCATAGAGAGGCCTTTGTACTCAAAATAATCTATGATTTTTTTTTGGAAATGTAGTTAAACAATTGAAAATCAATACATCGATGATTCGATGGATGTGAATATTAATTCCGTTTAGGCGTTACGAAGTGATAGTCTCTGTGGTCTAGTGGTCAGAATTCTTGGCTACAGACCCGGAGGTCCCGGGTTCGATTCCGGGCTCTATCAGATTTTCTGAGAAGTAGTGGATCTGGAACGGGGTTTACTCAGCCTAGTGAGGATAACTGAGGAGCTATTTCAATAAATTAGCGGCTCCGGTTTGAAAACCGAAATTAACGGCCCTGGGAATCCGTTGCGGTGATCACGCGACACCCTCTATCCGCAAAAGTTGGCACTAACTTCGCCGACAAGCGGCGGTCGCTCGGTCAGTATAGTTCGCTTGCGGACTACAGGCCACGGAGTTCTGTTTGTTTTGTTTGTTAGCAGTTACAAAACATGAATGATACCGAGTTCTGTAGACATCCTGCAGGGCCCAGCCTAGAAATCCTTTCCTGTAAATATGGATACTACGAATAGTTAGCGTCTATAAAATGATGTGTACTCACTTCTCTCCGGTCCGGACGCGGAACAAGTTTAACGCATCCTGTAGCTAATGTCACAAACCCAGAGCTTACGTACTCTTTTGAATTTGAAGGAAGAAAGAAATCTTAATCTCTTTCATTCCTTACGACTTAAAATTCATACCTACAGGATGCTTCACGTCACACTTTTACCCTCGCCTTCCCCACAGACGCACGCGGTTGAGGAACTATGCAACAAGCCGGAAGGTCGCGGGTTCAAGTTTCGATTAGGTCATTGGATTTTTTCAATTTACCTAATCCTCCAAGCCACACTATGGCCCTGGGGTCGACTCAGCCTCTAACAGAAATGAGTACCAGGAATATTCTTTGGTGTAAAGGGCGGCCGGCGTGTAAGACTGACAACCTTACCGTCATCTGTGAGCCGATTGTCTAGAAAATGTGGGAGCTTCGACGTCTCACAACCCTATGGACCTTCACAGCCTGTTACTGGGATAGCTTTAGCTTTATTTAGCTTCCTCACAGAAGAAAACTTGAAATTACACAATTTACTTACATAGGTTGGTTAAGGCTCATTGGAAAAATAAATCCATATATTTTCCTAGGGGAAAAAATATAAAAGTAAGAAATATATCCAGAACGATGCTCTGAAATTATAGGGAACCCAATTTTCTATGGATTTGATATTGCCTTTAGCAATAACTCCGAAATTTTATGTATAATCTCTCCATGTTTCATGGGTGTAAAATGTCTGCGAATGAAGAGACATTGTTTCGATGCTGAAAGTAATGCCACAGTTCAGGGAGTTTCGATGTCTCTGCGCACCAAAGCACAGGCTTCTGTATATTTACTGAGGTTTAATATTTTTGTTCCGACATTAAGTTAACCTAAATTGTGTGACGGACTGACTGCCATATTTGACGTGACATTAACTCATAATCCGTTCCTTAATAGAGCGTGGCATGCAATTAAAGCACTTTAGCTCATAAACTAAAAACAAAATGATGAAGATTGACAGACTGTATTTGCATAATGGATATATATGCATTTTACGAGGATGTGTCCATACTTATGAAAAGGGCTGCAAAATATATCAGAGCGGATCCTAGAAGCTAGAATGTAGGTTGGTCTAGACACACATGTGTCGTCACCAGCTTACAGGGCGAACAATAAAATATAAAAATTACTAACAAGTGCTAGAAAAGTACCGGCTAAGGGTAAAAAAAGTAAAGCTATCCTTGTAACAGGCCGTGAAGACCCGTAGGGGTGTGAGAGGTCGAGGCTCCCACATTTTCTAGACAATCTGTTTACAGATTGCGGTAATGTTGTCAGCCTCATGCGCCCGCCGCCCATTATCCCCAGGAAGATTCCTCGTACTCATTTCTGTTAGAGGCTGAGTCGACCTCAGGGCTATATTGCGGATGGAAGGATTAGATACAATGAAAAAATTCAATGACCTCACCGGAAATCGAACCCATTATCTTCCGGCTTGCCTCAAGCAACTACGGTACCACGTGCAACTCGCAAAAGTACTGGTTTCCCAACAAAAAATTCGCATGCCTTTCTCATCTATCATATGCACGCTACACGTCTCCCCACCTCCCCAACTTTATCATCATATTAACATTTCCCTCACTCATTCACCTCCGTCATGCAGGGGACATGAACACGCGTACGAAAGGGGCATTATGGCACTCAGAAATAAGATTTCTTTCCGATCGCACCAAGTTCACTATTTCAGGGTTCCGGCCAACTTTTTCTGCTTCAAAATTTCTCAGGCACCTGTCACTGGATGCCTTATTATTATCCATAAGTTAGAGATGGTGAGGGCATTAGGCGTGCATTACAATTGCAGTAGCTAAGCCGTAGGCTGCAGAAATAGTGTTTACTTACTGGTTAAGTTGCACACAACATCACTTCACACACACACACACACACACAACAAGATCCAGCTGTCTAGCTTTAGTCGTGAGCTTTTTATGGAGCTAAATGCACAGGACTTGATGCAGACACTCGGTTGCTTAATGAAGAAAATTTAATACTCTTTGCACGAAGAGAAAGCATATAAATATGTTTGTGTCAGTCCTTCTGTCAACATGATCCGCAATCCTAATACTGAAATTATTTTGGTAAAATCTGAGATATCTGATGGGCAGTTTCACTCAAATCTGTTCGACAATTGAAAGTTTGTTTAAAATGCTTAGTAATACCTAAGACAGTACATTAATTTTAAAAAGAACTTCGCAACTATCGCTATGCATATTCATTCCAACGAAGAATATTTCAAAGAATATTTGTATATATATAGTATCCTTTGTGAGCCGTGATAGCGCAGTCGGTATACGGGCTGGACGACCAAGGGGCCGGAGTTCGAGTCCCGGTGGGGCCAAGAATTGTCATTTCTCCACGTCGTCCAGACCGGCGCTGTGGTTCACCCAACATCCTATGAAATGGGTACAGGGGGCTTTTACCCTGGGGGTAAAGCGGTATGGGCGTTAAGCTGACCGCTCACCTCCACTTAGTGCCGAGGTCAAGAAATTTTGTGGGTCTATACATCCACTCCCCTATACGCCTTCATGGCCTAGTGCTTAATTGGTTGAGCACAGGAACAACTTTAACTTTTACCTATTTAATTTTCATTAAATGGTAATTACTTTCTTCTAACTTCTGCTCATATCTGGGCCCTTAATTAACAACGATCTGAACACGTTATACAACGGTGTAAATAACATGGGCACGACACGACATGACACGACACGACACAACACCAAAGTTGTTTTTGTTACAGCTGGATAGTTCATGTTATTGTGGCGATATATTAGGAATGTTAATCTGCTTTTAAATGGGGAACATTCAGTCCTCTCACTGCTCTGGCTGTAGGCAGAACACCACTTTCAAGTAAGAAGCCATGTCAGTTGATTTAATTAAATATTCGAGATGTCTGAAACTATTCTATATTAGTGTTATGCTGTATATCTCATCTTCGAGGACTACCGCCTTATCGTGGAGAGGAAGCTGGCGCGCCCCCATTGGCCCAGAGAGCTATGCTGGTGGGAGCGTAAGCTGTTGGTAGGGTCATCCATGCCTGATAGGTCAAAGGGTAGGTGCCAGACGAATTGTAGTCCCTGGTCCACTAGGTTGGAAGTTGGGTGTAGGGTTAACGAACCCTATCCCAGAAATATTTACTGTTCCGAAACCATGGAGGAGGCCAAGACCCACACAGGATTGTAGGACCAGCAAAGAAAAGGATATACAGTAAAGATAAAGTTATCCTTATACTTAACTAATTAAGCACTTCGCCATGAAGGAGTATGGGGGAGTGAATGGATAAAACCACATTTTTCTTGACCTCGGCACTAGTTGGAGGTGAGTGTTCAGTTTCACGCCGCGGCCTATTTATCCCGGTGAAAGAGACTACGGTGCCATTGGGTAGGAATTTGGGTGGGCCCCAGAGTCGGTCTGGACAATGAGGAGAACAGAAAATTCTCGACTCTATCGGTACTCGAACTCCAACCCCTCAGTCGTCAAGCCCCTAGACAGTCGCTACACCGACTATGCTACTCCGGCTCTTCAAATTGCATGGTTTGCAAAATGTGCCGGACTTGAAACAATGCCGCCTTAGACGACCAGTGGTTTCGCCTCAGTTGTCCCCTCAGCCTTGTCCATAATATGATGAACATCACAGCCTCAGATAAAGCACAGATAGCAGCGACAAAGAGCACGAAGGCCAGTGAAGTATGAAGAATCACAGATGACGTATCTAGTTCGGCCTCAGAGAATGCTGGTGGCCTAGGGAACAGAAGACTACATTGTAGATTAGTGGCAGAATTGATAATCAGAAACGCTGTGTTGGAGTGTACACACTGGACTACATGGAGAAGCGTTTTCACTATGAAGACTCGGTGTAATCCGTCTTGTAGTGATTTTCGGTGTTCACAGAGTAACAAGCCAGGCTGTGTCTTCCTATACATAGTTTCATGTATGCCTCGAGCAGGCAATCTGTGAACATGGTGTGGTCGCCACGGCTTCTTACACAGTAAGCGGTAAGCAGGCCTGGATTTGCTGGATGCAGCCATTGTGGATGTTATATTGCGTCAGCGAGTAAGCCTCTTGTTAAATGCTGCGGTTGCTTAGTGATTGTCTGTTAGGGTGATAGGGCGTGAGTGAATGATATAAAAGTCAAGGAAAAAAGAAAGAAAATAAAGAGAGATGGAAAAGAAATAAGAAGAAAATGTAATAATAAATAAACAATCTAAGAGAAATAAAGAAAAATAAAGAGAGGGGAAGAAGAAATCAGAACAAAAAGAACCAGTGAATAAACGGAAGGAAAGAGAAAGAAAAAAAAATGCGAACAGAAGAGAGTAGGAAGAAATGCAAGAATGTAGCAAGAATAAGGGAAATGAAAGAAAGAAACAAACAGAGCTAAACAAAGAAGCTAACGAGGAAATGAATAAATAAAAGAGGAAGACTTGAGAGAAGGGATTCAGAAACAAAGTAAGGATAAAGGGAAAATAGGAAATGAAGAAAATAAAGAATGAATGTGGCGAGGGAAACATATGAAATAGATATTTTGGCGGGAAAGTCTGAGCCTCTAAACTTCATTTCTCTCAAACAGAAGTACATTAATTTAGAGATGATTCAAGATTTGCTCGCCTGTTTACGTTACCTGGTTTTATTACATGTTTTTGTTCATTTTAGCTCCTTCGAAACTGAGTACAGATTCTTAGATGTTCCATTGCCTTATCTTCTTCTCTTGACTCGTGAAATTTCTCTTACAATTCTACGATTTCGATGTCATGTACTAAAGAAAAACAGAAGGCAGTATATTTCTTATATATATGTATATATGCCTATCCAAGGTATTTTATCTGACCACCCCTTCCATACTCTTTCGAGACGGAAAACATCTTCAGTGCAGCTTTGAGATGGAGAGAATCAAGAAAAAATCCGAACTTAAATTTATAGAGCTATATTCTTTCGAAGGAATGTAAACAGTGTCTCTGGAATTACTGTTCGTTTCTTGCAAAAGCTATGAAAGTTAGCGCATATTGGCAGGAACTCTGTCCCTCATTTACAGAAACTGCTGAACGGATAAAATTAACAAAACGCGGCGATCGTGAAGCACATCGACATCTGACGAGCGACTTTACTTTGTTTCGTTGAAGCCCATCAAAACTCTACATCTCATGAAGGTTCAATCGACAACTTTTATACAAAAAGAAAACTGCAGAAGAAAAGGGGGGGGGGTCACGCGGTAGCGTAGTTGGTTGAGGCACTACGCTACAAGCCGAAAGATCGAGGGGTCGATTCCAGGAAGATAATTGCATTTTTCAATTGATCTAATCCTTCCAGCCGCAAAATGGCCCTGGTTTCGGCTCAACCTCTAACAGAAATGAGTACCAGGAATCTTCCTGGAGAGGGGGGTGGGGTAAAGGGCAGCCGGCGGGTAAGGCTGACAACCTCACCGCCATCTTTGAGCCGATTGTCTAGAAAATGTGGCAGCCTCGAAGTATCACAACCGTATAGGCCTCCATGGCCGGTCACAGGGACAGCTTTACCTTACCTTTACCGAAGAATCGAGACCCCCAATAGACACAAGCCTATGAACTGCGTTTTAATCTTCGTTTTAATATAGTATATGTATAATAAAGTAGGAAAAATACAAATTTTTATCTCTAGTAGTTTCCTCAGAACGTGTACCTAAATGAAGTGACATTCAGCATTGTTAGCTTAGACATACACGTATAAACTGTCTACCAATGGAGTCAAGACTGTGGGTCTACGGTTGGGCCCCGTACGAAATTTTGCCTCGTTTTCGACAAGGCGACCACTATTTTCTGTTGAAGAATTCTAATTTGTGGAACATAATTCAATGTAGTCCGTTGAAAATCAACCAACATTTCGGAAGCTTATGTCGTTTCCATCTTCAGAGTCGAAGAATGGGGTAAGAAAGAGACCAGCATGAAGCAGGTAGTAAACAGAAGCCGGAATGAACCGCCGAAACTTCGGTTGATTTTCAAGGAAATATACAGTATTGTCTGTAATATATAGAACTCTTGATACCCACTTTTGTGAGAACCTCAAGTCTCACAACCTTTTCTATTATTTTCCTGTATCACCATCTCTTTAGATCTCCTAAATTATTCTCTGCATCTTCTAGCCATCTCAATCTGGGACTTGACACATTTCTTCTACGTCCTGGTTTATGTCGCATGAGGTCTCAACACAGCACTCTTTAAGCGAACGTATATTAAATTGCTAATTGACTTGAGCAGACAAAGAGCAAAAGTAGAAATTATTAACAAATTACATTATAAACGGTAAGAAGTAAAATGACGTAGATGAGCGGAAATAACAAGTACAGAGGTCTGTACACATGAATTCCGAGAACATGATCTGTACCTCTTCAAGGTGCCATAACACGTCTCCTTTAATCAGAATCACTCCAGGCAAATGCATCGTGTTAAAGGAAATTTATCACTATCAAACACGCCTGATGAGACAGGCAGGTAAACATGGATGAGCTGAGCCAGCTGCCGCTACGAAACTACGTACATTAACATTCGGGGCATATGGCTACATTAATTCTCCCATAAAAATAAAAGGTAAAGCTATCTCTATGAGAGACCGTAGGGGCCCATGTCGTTGTGAGACGTCGAGGTTCCCACATTTTCTTTAGACAGTCGGCTCATAGATGGCGGTGAGTTTGTCAGCCTTACACGTCGGTCGCCTTTACTCCCAGAAAGATTCCTGGTATTCATTTCTGTTAGAGCCTGAGTCGACACCAAGGCCATAGTGCGGCTGGAAAGATTAGGCATTTGAAAAATCTAATGAATTAATTGAATATCGAACCCGCGACTTTCCGGCTTGTATCATAATGCCTCAACCAACTACGCTACCGTGTTCTCCCATTAGTTCTTCCATACGAACATTCTCAGTCCTTCATAAACCCCTCAGAACGTTGAGAATCAGGGCTTGAAGGGGTTTTGATTCTTTAGCACACGGAACGCCATCTTTCCCAATGTGAGTGTACATTCTGTCTAGCTCCTCGACGTGACCTGCGCGACCATGGAGGACCCATCAGTTAGTTCTTAGCTTTCAGTTTCATTGCAGCAACCATGAGCGCATTCTCCACCAGCTGACAGGGCGCTGTCTCCGCGAAAGACTGGAGTTTGAACTTGATAAGAAATCGAACATGCGATGCTGAAGAAAAAAATTAGTTTATTTTGGTAATACTTCAATTTAATTCTAAATATACAGAAAGTACTTATTAGGGTGGTATAGCCGTAACGGTCTAAACTTGTATTCGGGCGGTTCTCGATTCGATTTCCGGCCGGGACACTAGTTATTCTGAGTGAAAATATGATGCTAATTTGTCTGGTATTTCTCATGTCCGTCCCTTTCTCTTGTATTTGATATACAAACTCCATTTTATATTTAAAGTATTCTTGCGGCTTTGACTTGCCAACACTCTGTTTAGAATATTTTATGAGTATTTCTCATCATCTATATGAAAATATAACGTTAGGAACATAAAACGCATCCATTCCGAAGATATGAAGAGGGAGGCAGCAGGTACCTCCGAAACGTTGGTACATACATGGCATCATATTCCAGAAGACTATACTCTTCAGAGTTTTATCTTTAATTTTAAATTGGGTCCGATATTTTGAGTTAGAACGTGCTCTGCTCTCAATCAAATTTTAACCCACTGTTGTGAAGCATTCAGTATTTTTATTGGTCCGGACATAGCTCTCTGTCATCTCTCCCCCCCCCCCTTGGATCTGGTTACATATTTTTTTATTGCTAGTGGGATGGGACTAAGTCCCTTTTACTGCGGCCACTTCTGGCCTATTGTACCAGCCCCAGATGATAGGTGACGGTGATTGTGGAGCAATTAGTGGAATGAAAATTGGCAAGGGAAACCGAAGTACTCGGAGAAAACCTGCCCAGGCGCCACTTTGTCCACCACAAATCCTATTTGACCAGACCCGGGCTCGAACCCGGGCCGCCGCGGTGGGAAGCCAGCGACTATCCGCTTGAGCTATGGCGCGGCCATCTGATTACCTAACTCACGCAACTGATTCCTCAGTCTACACCTTCCTTCTTCGAGAACATGGTTATTGCACTACATCAGAATCTAATGTACCAGAGTGTCAACTACGGCCGTGAAAACTTCAAAATCTGTAACATTCCGACTGCCTTTATGCGAGATTTCAATGTGTTACTTCTAATTAATTCGTAATTGCTTTCAAAATTCGGTTTCCGTAAGCACATATGTAATGGTGTTATTTGTATAATGAACTAAAGTTATGACGCGTTTAATTTCTATAACCTATTCAAAAGTTATGGAGTAGGAAACCATGGGAAATGTGTGAATGTGGGTCTACGTGAGTAGTCTGTATACACAAAGCTGTGTTCATGTCAATCGTGACATATTTCCAAGCGGACTACTATGGCAGGGAACGCGTGTAATGCTCAGATTAATCCGTTATGACATCGAGTCAGAGGCAAGCAAACTTATTGATCGCGAACATCACTTTCACAAACACCAGAGAGCACACCACTGGACGCAACAGAAGACAACGTTTTGTGTTCAAATATATGCCCTAATCGTGGCTTTTACAAGGTTATTCAATGGGATGATATGTAGAATCTGTAAATAGAACGTTACAATGACTATGCAACTGTAAACTGACAACCAGTGCCGCTATTCAATTGTCACTTAGATGATAACAATGGACCAGAGAGGCTTCCGTCATTCCACACGTACTGAAAAACGAATTATCCTTGATCTGCCCAAGGTCTTCTGTTACCATCATGTCATTCGTGTTGATTGTTCATTCTTAGTTTTTTTTTACGAAGACAAGTCAATGCTGAAAGACAAATAATAAAGGTTTTTGACAGAATTATACGATTACACTAAGACATACATTATTTTAAGGCTGGGCTGTGTACCGTTATATTTCAAAAGGTTATTTATTTTTTCGCAGTAGCACTATCAATGATGAGGTGTGCAGGGCATGCAGCACGAATGGGGCAGACAAGAAAGAAATAAATATAGAATATTGGTGGGAAAGCCAGAAGGAAAGAGACCACTGGCAAGATCAAGGTGTAGGTGGGTAGATAATATTAAAATGTATCTTCGAGGGATAGGATGGGATGATTGGATAATATAGATTGGATTGGTCTGGCTCAGAATAGGGACCACTGGAGGGCTCTTGTGAACACGGTAATGAACCTTAGGGTTCCATAAAATGTGAGAAATTCTCGAGTAGCTGAGCGACTGACAGCTTCTCAAGAAAGGCTCAGTTCCATGAGTGAGTAAGCACTTTCAATGAACAGGGTGGCTACATCAATGAGTGCATATGAGAATGGAGATACTTCGAGTACGTCGTACCTGAGCTACCTCCAGACTATAGCTGAGCGGTCTGCCTCCTGATCTAGTTAGCTACCTCTTTCCACAGCTGCTATCTCTACCCCGTTAGCCGGCTGGCCTCTCAAGAAGGTCAGTATGGACTGGCTGACCTTTCAAATTACGGGATTCGAGAACAGGGTATCAGGAGGGGTCTCCACTTCATTTTGTATATTTGCACTGTGCTGCCACCATACGGTCACTAGCCGTAAAAGTATTCCTTCTGGGAGGGGGTACTGGAATAAACACGAAATACAAGAGGGGGGGGGGGTTCTACAATATTATTAATAAATTTAAAGTAAGGGTACAAAGGTAGAGCTGTCCCTGTAACAAGCCGTGAAGGTCCATAGGGTTGTGAGACGTCGAGGCTCCCACGTCTTCTAGATAATCGGCTCACAGATGACGGTGAAGATGTCCTCCTTAAGCACCGACCGCCTTTTAACCCCCAGTAATATTCGTGGTACTCATTTCTGTTAGAGGCTGAGCCGAGGCCATAGTACGGCTGGAAGGATTTAGTCAATTAAAAAATGCTGTGACCTCATCCGGAATCGAACCCGCGACCTTCCAGCTTGTAGCTTAGTGCCTGAACCAACTACGCTACCGCGTGTCCCGCATTTACAAGTACGTTTCTGAAGTATATTGAACTTGTTAATTCCATCCTATCCGATTTACACATCCCAGGTCGGGCCCTACTCATACTCTCTGGCCATCTGATTATTCAATAAGACTGACGAAGCCGCTCTGCCTATCCCATGGTGTTGCTGTAGTCTCACTACGGTTGGTGCGACAATTAGGGTGATTGCGGGGGTGTCTTGTGTATACTTTCACTAATAACATTGGGGTGGCCACGGGCATAGTGCCCGGTGGCACCTCCTGAGGTTTGGCTATCGAATGATTCTTGCGTATCCCGGACATAGGATGTTTAATGACTGACTTCCGCCCGTCAGCACTTCTCCTCTTGTTCCAGTTCTTACAGTAACAGTCACTACATACGGTGCAAATGCTATATCAGCACTCAAAGCAAGTATTACCCGCCGTTAAGCAAGCCTGTTCTACATTACTGCTTCTTCTGGGTTGCACCATTCTTTCGATACACATTTTATGGGCCCCGGCAGCTCCAATTTCCTCCCCTCCCCACCGTTATGACCTTAAGGGCATAACATTTGATAACATTTATCGTATACAGTCAATTACAACACATTTAGGTTGGCTGTTTACCCGACATGTTTCGACATTTACAATGTCAATTTTAGGGATATCTAGTTTTATGTTGCAAACTACATTTTAGCTCAAGGTTACTGTCTGTGCTTGCATATGGGTTTGGGCATTTCGGATGCCTAAAGAAGAAGATTATCTACATACATTTTTAAGTATATGAAATGTTCTAAAGAATATACAACCACAGACAAAAACTTTGAGCCAAAATTTAGGTTGCCGGTCACGGTAGCCGAGCGGTCTAAGGCATGTACTGTCTTCTCTCCCTCGGGAGACGGGATCGTGGGTTCGAATCTGTTTCCTGTGAGGTACGGACTGAATTCTTATATATTATTCTTATACACTGCCGGTCACGGTAGCCGAGGGGTCTAAGGCATGCACTGTCTTCGCTCGCTCGGAAGCCGGGATCGTGGGTTCGGATCTGTTTCCTGTGAGATACGGACTGAATTCTTATATATTATTCTTGTACACTGCCGGTCACAGTAGCCGAGCGGTCTAAGGCATGTACTGTCTTCGCTCGCTCTGAAGCCGGGATCGTGGGTTCGGATCTGTTTCCTGTGAGGTACGAACTGAATTCTTATATATTATTCTTGTACACTGCCGGTCACGGTAGCCGAGGGGTCTAAGGCATGCACTGTCTTCGCTCGCTCGGAAGCCGGGATCGTGGGTTCGGATCTGTTTCCTGTGAGATACGGACTGAATTCTTATATATTATTCTTGTACACTGCCGGTCACAGTAGCCGAGCGGTCTAAGGCATGTACTGTCTTCGCTCGCTCTGAAGCCGGGATCGTGGGTTCGGATCTGTTTCCTGTGAGGTAAGAACTGAATTCTTATATATTATTCTTGTACACTGCCGGTCACAGTAGCCGCACGCTCGGAAGCCGCGACCGCGGGTTCGAATCACATAAAAGGCATAGTTATTTGATATGTGTATTTGTGTTGTCCTGCGTTTAGGTAGAAGCCTTATGACGAGCTGATGACTCGTCCAAAGAGTCCTACCGTCTGTAAAATCATCAAGAAGATGAAAATCAGAGGCCAGGGTCCAAGGGGGCTGCAGAGCCAGTGAAAAAAGAAAAGTTTAGTTGTAACATGAAACCAGATGTCCTTGAAGATAATGCTATAGATGTCGGAACATGTCACGTAAACAGCCGACCTAAATATATTGAAATTCATGATATATGATAAAGAATAGGAAGAAATAGAGTAAAATATATAATTGTGAAATATATAACCAATTTTCATGGAATTCTTCATTTAGAGTAATTAGTCTTAAAAAAAACAAGATTTTTCAGAATTGTTTTACTTTCATTTCCAGTTCGTGAACGTATCATTCTGTTTACCCACTGAATATCTTACTGTTTTGTGTCATTCTAAATTAAATTTATCTGCTGCAACAGCCGTCTTCAGACGAGAAAACCTTTAGAATCAAAGGTTACTTAAACATGAGGTTTTTACTAATCCATAAATCTGAGTGTAATGCGATTGGTTCCGCCTTAGTAATAAATTGATAAAATTCTCGGAAAGTCACATCAAAAATTTTCTTTACAAAATCTTCCTTTCGTTCATTCTCTCTCCCTCACCACGCATTTTCTATTATGGATAGAGATCAATTTCATTTCTGCCTCTATTTTGTTCTTTCTCTGCTTGGCTTACCCTTCCACCATGAAGACTGGGACATTACGTTTCTCTGAAATTATGGTAAATTTCTTCCACACTACATGGAGTTCTATCTCTGGCGACATTGCTCTGCAACGGGGACCGCCGTTATTAACTTCCCAGCCTGGATCACACGGTAACACGAAATTATGGTCTCTTAGTAGTCAGGCAGTAGTTTAACACTTCTGTTTACATTTTCATTACATGCTAATATAATAAATAATGGTTTAATAATTACAGTCTCTTGTTTATTCATATAAAACACTCTCTCATGGAACTGAGCCCTTCTTGAGAAGCGGCCAATTATGCAGCAACTCAAGAACTTTCTAGGATTTTATGGAACATGAAGGTTCGTTACAGTGTTAAGAATAACCCTCCACTTTTCCTTATCCTGAGCTAGATCAATCCAATCCATATCACTCTAAGATCAAATGAGACTCACTCACTCAAGGAGCTGAGCCCTTCTTGAGATGCTGCCAATTGTGCAGCTACTCTAGAATTTCCCAGCATTTTATGGAACCCGAAGGTTCATTACCGTGTTCACAAGAGCCCTCCACTGGTCCCTATCCTGAGCCAGATCGACCCAGTCCATACCATCTCATCCTGTCTCTCTGAGATCCATTTCAATATTGTCCACCTACCCATAAAGCACAATGAACATACTTGAATTACTTTGCAGAATCTTGATTTAAGTTACATAACTCACAAGCAGAGAATTCACAAAATAGAAACACAACAGAAACTACTAATGCCGTATATACGTAGATTTCAGCAACTGACAGACAGTAGTATTATGCTTTTACATATGAACGTAAGTGCAGTGCTGCCAATATTTCGCATTTATACATAATGTTTGGGAAATTCACCGATAGATGTCCTCTTATTTAATTTAATTTATGCTTTTACATCTGAATTTATGCGCAGTGCTGCCAATATATCACATTTATACATAATGTTTGGAAAATTTACCGACAAATGTCCTCTATTTAAAGTCTGAAAGTTTGAAATATAGAGCCAGAAATGAAATATAAAATGTGAAATATATATTATTTTCTGAGTCCATTGAGAGAAACAATGAAAAAACATGAGGCCCGGAGACAACTATCTGTAGCCAAGCGATTCCTAGTCAAACCCAGACAGTTGGAAAGCTCTACTTATAATTCATACAGCCTGTTGGTAAAATGAGGAACATCTTTAACGCTAAAGTAGGTGGCACTCAGTTGAAACTGTGCTTTGAAGGGTTAACCTCAATATACATATTATAATTGATATCAACAGAGATATCAACATCCGTTCGTCGTCCTGTGAACCCCCTGCCTATTTGTACTTTTCCTTTTGACTGATGCAGTTATCACCACTGGACTGCCATTCTTCCATACAGAGTCACCAGTCACCAGTTTTCACACTGTCTAACCACAAAAATCGGATCACACTTCATTGTTCTCGCTTGGTTCGTGATATGAATAGAACAGCCATGTTACATGTGTCCCAAAATTATCAGCGCTCAGAAGACAATGAAAGGCAAATCGGTTTATACGAGGCAAAGCTTTGTATTGTTTACATCCGACATATTTTTCAGTGCTGCCAACATACCTTCTCAGGTCATCTACAATTCCCTTATATCTTATTTCTCATACACTTAGCTTGAATGAAAACTTACTGCAGTAATGAAAATCCTATCTCCAATTTTTAATGGATTTACATGTTCCCAGCCACATTTATTATTAGTTGGGGGGGGGGATGCAGTCTCTCTGTAGGTGTGGATGTCAACCTCGGTAACACCTGACCTAATGGACGTATACTTTTGTTATTTGGTTCTTAGAAATTTGTCCATCATAGATCTGCGTCCGTTGAACATCCTAAGTCTAAGATTGGCGCCGTTCGGAGAAGCCCCCAAAATGAAATGGCTACTTTATCAAAAACGGCTCCGTTGATTTTCATTAAACTTTATCAGCTTATGAAGAAAATTTCCCTAAATAAAGATAAACAGGTGGTATTCTCAGGAAAATAAAGGTAGGCACTCTAGGGGCCCAAAAACTAAATGTCCATTCCGTCGAAACCAGCTGTACCAGTCGGACAAATACTATTGTTGTTCGACATTCATTAACCGAAAATGATATATGGAGCAATAACAACCTTCCTATTCGAGGTATAGTAGTGTGACAGGTGAACGCACTGCATAGAGAACTAGCGTCCATTGCTAGCCAACAGCTACCAATTCCTAGGTAACGAATTGTCTGAGGCAGTTGCATGACAATAACAGCGTCCATTGCAAGTCAACGGCTAGGTAAATATGTATTATTGTTGCAACGCGAGAGTCGTTGCATGACAGCAAGGAAATTGAATTATACGACAAGGTATCTGCTATTCGGTAGCCAAGAACCTACCTCGGGAAGATTACACGAGATATGGCGAGATAAGATCAAATCAGATAAGTGAGACCACAGGTCAGAGACGATGGATTAGTCAGGTCGCATCTCCTGGAAGAAGTTATGTCAGAGTGATTGTAGTGATTGCAACTGTAGTCGTGAACGAGTTGACCAATAAAACAACTTCGTCTAAATCCGTAATTCATTAATTGTCACGGAACCCCGGACACGTGACAGTAGTCTAGGTCAGAGGTTCTCAAACTTTGTGAGACCGAGGCACGGAAAATTATTTTTATAAGACGAGGACACGGTACCGGGCCGAGGCCTAACTGTTGAGAAACCCTGCTCTAGACCAACCGAATATGAGAAAGCATGTGCAATGTATTTAAACCGATTTTTCCACTTTCTCCTAATTATATTTTTAAGTGCTTTATAAAGAAACAGGCCAACATAAAGAAGCGGGAACTCATAAGTTTCGATATGTTTCCCTACTTCACACGTGTATAATCAATAGCTTTTGATTTAGATGTGCGTGAGTGTATGGATAGATTACTGAGGTTACCAGACCGTGATGGTTTGGCAAAGGGGTCTAAGCCCATAATCACGCAGAACACAAAGTGCGGGCCTTTATTCAGGTATTAATTTTACATGAACAATGAACAACAATTCATTTACCAGTTGGATGAGAGAACCTGATCCAGCAGTTCAATGTCTAACTGCAGTAATTGATATACTGCTTTGGTTTACTGCATTAATATATTTCTACGGGTCTTAATTAATTTTTACGCAGTTTTGATAAGCTAAAATTTGTTTATTGTGTGTATTGTAGCGTCACATTTTTGACAATATACTGTCACGTGTTAGGTAGGCCGCACACCGGCATGTGTCAAGACATGTAACAGTCAAGACACGATATCTGAGACATAATGCAAAGAAAGGAGCACAGTTGAAATGAATGAGATTATGAAAAAGTCGCACACCGGTCTAAGTCATGATGCTGACGTCAGTTTCAAGCTAACGAATAACGAATGAAGCAAGACTGCGTATTTTGTTTCATGTCTTGATGCTTTTCTTGACACAGTTGGCGTGTGGCCGCCTTCAGAGTTGTGGGTGACTTATAAGATGGGTTTTGGATTGGATTTATTGACTCCTCGTACATTCACACAATTAAGGACTACAGGTAACAGCGCTATCGCTGATTTACACACTTTACATTTCACCAATGCACACGCACTAGATTTCTCAGTCTTCTCCAGTCGTATCCTGGCAACGGATTTATCACAGTCTCACTCTCACTTCAACTCACACATGAAGTCTTCTTTGCAAACAGCTTAATTCATTTTTTGCCACTTCTCAAATATTTTCAACTACCGGCTCGCTCAGTTCTAACCGTAGCTGCTCCCAAGCTCATACCCTGGCAGGCTGGAGTCTCGAAAACCATACACACACACATACACACACACATATATATATATTGTCGCGTATCGGGCGTATATCGCGACAAATAACTTCACGATGTATTTGATGTAGCGAATTTTATTTCACATTCGCACTTACAATCACCCAAATTACAATCTGACGATTACTGCTATCTGCAGTATCACAATTAGTACACTGAAAAATGCCACAATACAACTGACTAGTTGCTGGCTAACTCGGCGGTAGCTCCAGGACTCGCTGACTGTCTCAGTACAACTGACTGTGAATAGCCTTCGCTGCGCCTCATGTAGCCTCGATCGGACCATACGGAAACGGCCGCGTAATAGGCACCCTTTTTGCCTGGCGCTGTGTTGCTATGTAACGCTAGCGGAGGTAACCGCTGTTACTATCGTAACGTCGCCGCTGTTGACTCGCGTTGCCTAGCGACCGCGATATCCCTCGGTGACGTCACCGCGGAGGGGAGTGGCGAGGCGGGAACTCGCCTATTACGCGAGCGTTACGTTACCGCTGGGGAGGTAGGGGTCAACATGTCACAATATATATGTTAACACAGCTTAACTGGTCACTAGGTGTACAATCGGATGAACACTTTGAAAGCATTCTCTAAGCTATCCAGACTTATTTAGTGGCATTGGATTCCATAATAATTCAAATGAGAAGACAAAGAAGATTTTGTTTGAATACTTTAAACTGCAGTTCAGTGTAACTTCAGTTTCAACAGTACGTAAGTGTTCACGACAATTATATAATGCTAAGTTCTACCACTCAGAAATTTCAGTCGGCGCAAATGCGCATAACCCCACCTTACCCTATTCATATCACACCGGGGTAGCTCAGTCGGTATAGCGACTGGCTGCGGACTGAACGAGAATGACCGGAGTTTATGTCCAGGTAGTGTCAAGAATTTTCTCTTCTCCACTTCGCCCAGGCCGCACCTGGGGCCCACCCAACCTCCTATCCCATGGGTACTGGGGGCTCTTTCCCCGGGGCTAAAGCGGCTGGTAATTGAAACTGACCACTCACTTCTAAATAGTGCCGAGGTCAAGAAAATGTGGCTCTATACACCCACTCCCCTATACGCCTTCATGGCGTAGTGTTTAATTAGTTCACAATAGGGACAACCTTACCTTCAGTCTACTTCAGTTCATAAGAAATGTAAGATGTACACTTGATGTACCCCAAATAGCTTGTCAGTGAGCCTCATATCCACAGTAATAAGAGGAACATAATCGCTTAAAGATGCATAAATATTTGAAGGAGCCTCTTTCTACAGTACAGAGAGTCATTTTCTCAGTTACCCACAAAATTGGCTGCGCCATAGCTCAAGCGGTTAGTAGCTGGCTTCCCACCGCGGAGGTCCGGGTTCGATCCAGGGTTTGGTCAAGTGGGATTTGTGGTGGACAAAGTGGCGGTGGGGCAGGTTTTCTTCTAGTACTTCGGTTTCCCCTGCCAATCTTCATTCCACCAAATTCTCCATTATCATAATCACCCGGGGCAGGTACAATAGGCCAATCAGTGGCCGCCGTGCCGAGTGGACCCAGTTCAACTCCCCCCCTCCCCACTAAGCGAAATACCCACAAAATTGGCGGCTTTACTTAACGATGCGAATACATAAGAATTCGTACCTACATCATAAAGAATATAATTGAATCAACTTAAACTTGAACTGATGCGTTTCTTAATGTCTGTCGTTGACTGATACGTCAGCAGAACAAAGAAATGATTCATATTGTGACCTGTAGTTAACTGAATTATTTAAATCTAATTTCATGAATTACAATGTCCTTTCTTTGTCCGATGGTGCCCTTGACAGGTTATCAAGAGCGGGATTTGTGTCCTGACATACAATTTTATTAGGTCTTTCATAAAAAGAATCTCTATTAGGCGATATGCATGGTCGAAAGGCCGATCCCAGTGACCGCGGTGTCTAAAGGCACCATCTGTCTTCACTACCTCGAACACTGGGGTCGTGGGTTCGAATCCCGCTCAAGGCATGGATATCGGTGTGCGTTTATTCTGTGTTTGTGTTGTGTGTGTAGGTCTTGCGACGGGCTGATCCCTCGTCCAAGGAGTCCTACCGTCTGTAAAACGATCATGAAACTGAGAAATCAGCCCTGTGCTCCAAAGTGGGAGCGGGAGGAGAAGAACAACCACGTCACCTGCGCATCGCTTTAACAACCGAATGTGCTGGCAACATTACGGAGCATGTTCGGCCCGCGTTAGCAACCCGAAAGCAAGAATGGGGACAAGAAGTGTAAAATTTGGTCATGAGTCCAGTGGGACTAGGAACCAAGAATCACTGTGCTGGCGAAGCCAGCAGTCAATCAATCAGCAATTTTCTGTTTCAATCATGATATGTAATGCTTCTCACTACCATCAAGTCATGTTATTTTCTCTGCATTTTCCAGGAACCCAGCAGGAAATGTTACGTCTTTATATGTAGCAGGTTACTTATTATAGCCGGGGGGAAAAAAAAGTTTCGATTAAGGAAAGGAACAAATTTATTAATTTTAATTTCCGGTTGGCTAAGATATATAGCGAATGACTACGGGCTGGACGACTTAGTCGGAGTCGTAGTTCGAGTCCCGTAGGTTCAAGAATTTTCTCTCCTCCATGTAGGCCACACCGGCTCTGGGGTCCACCCAGTCGCCTATACAATGGGTATTGGGAGCTCTTTCCCGGCGGTAAAGCGGCCGGGGCTTGAAATTGACCACTCACCTCTAACTAGTGTCGAGGTCAAGCAAATGTGGATCTATATATCCACTCCCCCATTCTCCTTCATGGAGTAGTGCTTAATTATTTACGCACAGGGACAACTTTACCTTACCTTAAGAAATGACTCCAGGTTCGTATAACAAATTATATGTTAGAGACGACATAAATTAGGGAGAAAATTACTAAAGAGACGAAGAAATGGAAGGACGATATAAGCCAAAAGGAAATGCAAGATGATATGTACAGCATCAAATCATGAACCTTAGCGAGAGAGAAGAGTGCTAGGAAGAGAAAAGAATCCTGGATGTAAGACGTGGAGAATTTCCGGCTCGAGCCATTTAAGGAAGAGGCCCTGTTCTGTGCTCGTTTCCTGCAGCAGTGGTGGGGGGTGAGAGTTCATAGACCTCGCTGTGAGAAAATTGCAGCCACACAGATCCTTCGAGGCCGAGCAGCCAATCGCAGTTTAGTGAACAAAAAGTTTATGTCCTCAAATCACCATGACGTGATAAATGACATAACTGGGATTGATGACGGTTTTCATCTATTCAGAAGGATTCAGGTTGATATCCTGAAAGGGGATGAATAAATTTTAGCTATGTTTTCGGGATCAGAAGACAACAGCTTGTTTCCACAATGCAGACACATATTTGTATCATCTATAAAGAGACATGAACGCAGTCTTCTGAGATGTGGCGCCGTGTAGATACTGTGTTAACCGACGTTTCAGAGGAACGTATCGCCTCCATCTTCAGGGTAGAAGAAAGAAGAAGAAAATCCGCGAGTGAGGAACCAGCACGAGCAGATGCTAACAGACATGCTTGCGGATTTTCTTCTTCTTTCTTCTACCCTGAAGATGGAGGCGATACGTTCCTCTGAAACGTCGGTTAACACAGTATCTACACGGCGCCACATCTCAGAAGACTGCGTTCATGTCTCTTTATAGATGATACAAATATGTGTCTGCATTGTGGAAACAAGCTGTTGTCTTCTGATCCCGAAAACATAGCTAAAATTTATTCATCCCCTTTCAGGATATCAACCTGAATCCTTCTGAATAGATGAAAACCGTCATCAATCCCAGTTATGTCATTTATCACGTCATGGTGATTTGAGGACATAAACTTTTTGTTCACTAAACTGCGATTGGCTGCTCGGCCTCGAAGGATCTGTGTGGCTGCAATTTTCTCACAGCGAGGTCTATGAACTCTCACCCCCCACCACTGCTGCAGGAAACGAGCACAGAACAGGGCCTCTTCCTTAAATGGCTCGAGCCGGAAATTCTCCACGTCTTACATCCAGGATTCTTTTCTCTTCCTAGCACTCTTCTCTCTCGCTAAGGTTCATGATTTGATGCTGTACATATCATCTTGCATTTCCTTTTGGCTTATATCGTCCTTCCATTTCTTCGTCTCTTTAGTAATTTTCTCCCTAATTTATGTCGTCTCTAACATATAATTTGTTATACGAACCTGGAGTCATTTCTTAAGGTAAGGTAAAGTTGTCCCTGTGCGTAAATAATTAAGCACTACTCCATGAAGGAGAATGGGGGAGTGGATATATAGATCCACATTTGCTTGACCTCGACACTAGTTAGAGGTGAGTGGTCAATTTCAAGCCCCGGCCGCTTTACCGCCGGGAAAGAGCTCCCAATACCCATTGTATAGGCGACTGGGTGGACCCCAGAGCCGGTGTGGCCTACATGGAGGAGAGAAAATTCTTGAACCTACGGGACTCGAACTACGACTCCGACTAAGTCGTCCAGCCCGTAGTCATTCGCTATATATCTTAGCCAACCGGAAATTAAAATTAATAAATTTGTTCCTTTCCTTAATCGAAACTTTTTTTTCCCCCCGGCTATAATAAGTAACCTGCTACATATAAAGACGTAACATTTCCTGCTGGGTTCCTGGAAAATGCAGAGAAAATAACATGACTTGATGGTAGTGAGAAGCATTACATATCATGATTGAAACAGAAAATTGCTGATTGATTGACTGCTGGCTTCGCCAGCACAGTGATTCTTGGTTCCTAGTCCCACTGGACTCATGACCAAATTTTACACTTCTTGTCCCCATTCTTGCTTTCGGGTTGCTAACGCGGGCCGAACATGCTCCGTAATGTTGCCAGCACATTAGGTTGTTAAAGCGATGCGCAGGTGACGTGGTTGTTCTTCTCCTCCCGCTCCCACTTTGGAGCACAGGGCTGATTTCTCAGTTTCATGATCGTTTTACAGACGGTAGGACTCCTTGGACGAGGGATCAGCCCGTCGCAAGACCTACACACACAACACAAACACAGAATAAACGCACACCGATATCCATGCCTTGAGCGGGATTCGAACCCACGACCCCAGTGTTCGATGTAGTGAAGACAGATGGTGCCTTTAGACACCGCGGTCACTGGGATCGGCCTTTCGACCATGCATATCGCCTAATAGAGATTCTTTTTATGAAAGACCTAATAAAATTGTATGTCAGGACACAAATCCCGCTCTTGATAACCTGTCAAGGGCACCATCGGACAAAGAAAGGACATTGTAATTCATGAAATTAGATTTAAATAATTCAGTTAACTACAGGTCACAATATGAATCATTTCTTTGTTCTGCTGACGTATCAGTCAACGACAGACATTAAGAAACGCATCAGTTCAAGTTTAAGTTGATTCAATTATATTCTTTATGATGTAGGTACGAATTCTTATGTATTCGCATCGTTAAGTAAAGCCGCCAATTTTGTGGGTATTTCGCTTAGTGGGGAGGGGGGGAGTTGAACTGGGTCCACTCGGCACGGCGGCCACTGATTGGCCTATTGTACCTGCCCCGGGTGATTATGATAATGGAGAATTTGGTGGAATGAAGATTGGCAGGGGAAACCGAAGTACTAGAAGAAAACCTGCCCCACCGCCACTTTGTCCACCACAAATCCNGAGAAAAGTTTACCGCCAACAGGTAACACGTGCTAAAAAACGAGGGAAAGTTAAAATGCTTGGGAATGACGCAAGAAACTTAAGGCGCCTTTGTTTCGGGGAATATTTTATGTCCCCCTCAGCTCAGAAACTTCGGCTTTCCTTATATATATTTGCGTGGCCGTCACACAAAAACCAATAAATAAATCGATACTAACCTGTCAATATTCTGTTTTATTACACATGCCACTACATGTTTCGACTTACATAATCATCTTCAGGCAAGGTAAAGGTAAAGTTGTCCCTGTGCTTAACTAATTAAGCACTACGCAATGAAGGTGTATGGGGGAGTGGATATATAGATCCACATTTTCTTGACCTCGGTACTGGTTGGAGGTGAGTGGACAACTTCACGACCTGGCCGCTTTACCCCCAGGAAAGTCCCCGGTACCCATTTTATAGGAGGTTGGGTAGACCCCAGAGTGGATGATTGGAGAAGTGAAAATTCTTGACCCTACCAGGTCTCGAACTCTGACCCCTCGAGCATCCAGATGATTCAGGTGGATACACAAATGTACAGCGGTCATTATTGGACTGCTTCTGAGTTAAATGGATCAATGTAGGATCTGAAATTCTCACAGCGGTTGTTATGAAGAGTTCTACCTTCTGGTATATTAAGTTGAAAGTAAACAGACTTTTCGGAGGAACATATCGCCTCCATCTTCGTGGACGAAAGTTAAGCCAGCTATGATATGTGGCCTGCTTATTCCTGGTTTCTTTCTCTAATACTAAATTTATATTGATGAAATATCGATTCACATCAATATCTGATGATTACAAACCTTCACAGGTGTTTTAGAGACAGTTTATTATATTTTAATGGCCATAGAAAGAAAACAGCGGAATATTCATGCCAACAAAGGCGTGTGGAACGCGCCAGCAGCGTGTAACAAAAGCGAGAAATGTCTCTCTTGAAAGATCGATTCCTTTGTTGTCACGTTTCCTTCTGTAGTCAAGCTGAACTTCCGTTTCCGGTTTATATTTCACATTTCACTGAACTATCGCCGGAAATATGTCAAACGGTCACCGGCAACTAATTAAATGTCTATTATATAACTTCACATTTCAATTTCTGGCAAAGACATAAGTTCAATTTTATTTGCCTAACTCAATATTTGCTGTGTGTCTACTCAGACCAGCTCATTCTACTGTATATATACTTTTACACTGAGCGTTCCGTCCGTTATGCAGAGACGAAGCCAATCATGAAATTGGACCCTGCCACGTATAGCAATCGCATGATGAAAGACGAGAGGCAACTAAGTAATTAAATGGTGCTATCACACAAAAATTCCACTGAACAGTTGATATTTACTGAGCCAGTTGAAAAGATCCGTTTTTCATGATTTTCATGAAAAGACGTGTATATTCATCAGTCGTAATGGAAACCCCGTGTCTATCTGTCCACATTTTGATTCCATATCTTGCTGAAATCCTTTCAACTCTCTTGCCGCCCTTTAATTACTGGCTTCGACCCTGCAGATGGAGGCGATACATTACTCCGAAACATTACTCGACTTCTCTCGAGATACATGGTGTTAAAATCCTGAAGATCGTAACCTTAGTTCAATTAAATCTGTCACTGAAGATTCACGAGATGAATTTAAATTATATTTGCACCAATCAAAGAAAGAGACCACTGGGTAGAACCAGGTGTACGTGAGATGTTCATATTGTGGTGCACAGACCAGTTACATAAGTTACATATAAGCAGTAGCTGTTAAATGACACCGATAGGCCGCGCCATAGCTCAAGCGGTTAGTCGCCGGCTTCCCACCACGGCGGCCCGATTTCGATCCTGGGTCTGGTCAAGTGGGATTTGTGCTGGAAAAGTGGCGCTGGGGCGGGTTTTCTCCGAGTACTTCGGTTTCCCCTGCCAATCTTCATTCCACCAAATTCTCCATCATCATAATCACACGGGGCAGATAAAATAGGTCAACCAGTGGCCGCCGTGCCGAGTGGACCCAGATCGACTCCACCCCCCCAACTAGGCGAATTTTAATTTTAATTTTAAATGACACCGTATCAACTTATTTGCGTTGCACATCAGCAATGTGAATTTATCATTATATTTGGGAGTACCAAAAATGTTACAAGTTCATTGTCTTGAGGGATGTGACGAGGAGTCTTGACAGGCACCAAGGTTTAGGGGGAAATACTACCTCCATCTTCCCTGAAGGCTCTTCTACGCTGAAGATGGAGGAACTGTTACGTCAATCTTCAGAACACATCGAATATGACGACAACACGTTCTTCCATAGTTGTACCTATTTAATAGCTTACACGACAACATGTCACAGCAGACAGTAAACTTCAGAACGTGAAATTTTCGATAATATGAGAAAGGTTTGTCTGCTTCAGTGTTTACGTAACGACAGAAATGTTACAGTCAGCGTTACGAAATTCAGAAGCAGGCCCATGCAGACAGAACCTCCTCTGTTTCCTGATATAAAACTGTGAAACTGCACTGAACAGCTTTGAGAGCAGGAATTTCATTGAGATGATAAACAGTAACAATTTGAAGAAGACCAGGTTCTATGTTTAGTGTGCACATTACATAAAACAGACAATTTTATTGTTAGTTTTTAGCAAGCTGTAATTATGACCAACTCAATTCCCTAGGCAATGAAATCATTAATGTGACATTTGTTTTGGTAAGTTGAATGTAGTTTTTATTACATAAAGTTTGTGCATGAAACCTTTGTCTAATTTATAGCGCTAGAAACTAAAGCAGTTATCTGTGTGCCCTGAGGAATTCTGCATCATAAATTCTATGGTGTTAACTCAGAAGTTTAATGTCAATTCTCAAACAGTTACTTTATGCCAGTAAAATAGAGCAGAACATATCCTCTGATATAATAACTAACACCGATGATTTTAATACGAATATATAATACATTGTCACGGGTAGGGTGGTACGTGTGACGAAATGACGGGTTCTAGTTCGGAAGACTGGATTTATTAGCACTTCGGTTACACACTCTCTCTCTTAATTGCAATTAATACAACGCTATAGCTGATTACACAATTCGCAGTTCATCGTTACACACGTACTATGATTCTCCAACTTCACTAGTCGTATCCTGGCAACGGATCCCAACACAAAAACTAGCGCTTCAAATAGACATGAAATCTTCTTGTTACTTCATCTGCAATCACTCTGTACTCATCTGTCCTAATCTGTACTCAATTAATCTTCACAGTTCACTAAGGACGCCCTCCATTCTAGTCCTTGTACTCTCAACTGCTGAAACCCCAAGGACTCTCTTCCGTGAAGTTTAGTGCCCTTGACTCACGGTTTCTCAGCCATGACTGACTGCAAACGACCTTCACTGTCCCTTATAAACCTTCGGCACGGATTCCATAGAAAACACTTATTATTGTAGACGTTTTAACAGTTCTGTTGCTTAGCACTGGGCATGGCGCCAATCCTTTGGTGCGCGGAGTATTGCCTAGTAACGAGTTATAAATATTCGTCCTATTGTCGCGTGACCTAGCAACGGACTACTAAGAATCCTTCTTCACGGGAACTTGTTTACCAACCCCGTTTTCCAAGAATTACAGAATTATTATTATAGACTACTGATGTCAGGCGCTATCACTTAATAGAGACAGAGAGAGCCCCGAAAAGTTGGCTCAAATGGTAACACTGACCTGCAACCGGGACGTGCTTGCCTGGGACAGCCACTGTTACGTCACACCTTCCCGCGGAAACTTACGTTCAGTGGCGGGAGAACTGACCTGCATTCACTGTGTGCGAAGTGACACTGGTTGCTTCCTGCTCCTGAGATCTGAGACAGGCACTACTTCTTCGATTTATAAATTACGGGCCTTATCGCTGCTCGGTTATAGCGTCTGCTCCGGTAGAGTTCCAATAACATTTCGAAAGAACGTATTGTCTCCGTCTTCAGGGACGGAAATACGGTATAAAATTTGAGGTTCTTAGCGCAGAGTTTTCTACTTTGATGACAGAGGCAGTAGGTTACACCGAAAGACTTTGTTGTTTATCTACCTGATATACTGCATCAAGTACATAAAATGCAATTATTTTTATACGGCAGTAAATATCTGCAACTGATATAGTGTCATTAAATAATCATCCCTCAACAAAAAAAATAATAATATTGAATGCCGATAGGATGCAACATAAAAATACAGTAAGGACACGTTTGTACATCGTTTAAGATAATTAACTTGACGATAATTAAAACCAAAGATTCAGCACTACTTAACTAAGTAACTAACTTCATTCAGCTGAGCCCTTCCTGAGGAGCCGCCAGTCACGAATCTACTCAAGAATTTCCAAACATTTTATAGAACCCGAAGGTTCATTGCCGTGTTCACAAGAGCCCTCCATCGGTCCCTATCCTCAGCCAGATAGATCCAGTCCATAACACCCCATCCTATCTCTCTAAGATCCATTTTAATATAATCCACTCACCCACGACTAGGCCTCCATAGCCTTCTCCTTTCTTCTGGTTTTCCCACCAGTATCCTATATTCAATCCTGTTCTCTCTAAATCGTGCTACATGCTCTGCCCATCTCATCCTCCTTGACTTGATAATTCTAATTATACTAGGCGAAGAGTATACATTATGCAGCTCCTAATTATGCAGTTTTTTCAGTATAAGATAATAATCCAAAGAGTCAGCACTACTAACCTTAAAGCCTAGGCAATTCAGTCTCTCAACGCAGTCCCACCGCACAACCCCTTTCCTAATACTGTTCTAACATCTCGGGCTCTGATTTAATATAGGCTTAAGTAATTTTTTCAGGAATTTCCAACGTTAAAATTGCGTACATAAAATTTATTTTCTCTCAC
The DNA here is from genome assembly GCF_002891405.2 of Cryptotermes secundus. Taxonomy (NCBI): domain Eukaryota; kingdom Metazoa; phylum Arthropoda; class Insecta; order Blattodea; family Kalotermitidae; genus Cryptotermes; species Cryptotermes secundus. The sequence continues at coordinate 1,665,694 of NW_019735462.1, forward strand.
CCGGCTTTCCCCTCCAATTATCAGTGCACTAGTACTTCATACTTTTAGTCTATCGTCCTCAACTGGTACAATAAACCATACCTCCGACACCCTGTGAATAAATCCTACATGTAAGATTTGAGGTTTTCACGGCGGTGACTAAGAAGAAAGCAGACTGCTTTTACCGGTTCTCACGGTCTCTTCGCTTGCGGATTTCTTATATTTTTCCTTCTACCCTGAAGATGGAGGCGATACGTTCCTCCGAAACGTCGGTTAACACCACATATACACGGTGCCAAATCCCAGAAAACTGCCTTCTTCAAATCCTACATGGATCGCCCAGAAATTGGAGACAGTTCTGCGCTTCGAGAAACGCCTGTTAACTAGCACGGGGCTTATCTGTCTTCCCACATTCTTTATAATCAAATTTATCCTCAGAGCTTTAGAGCTTGATTTTAATCTCCAACATTAACTGCTATTGCCTCAGATGCTACATTCACATCAGTATAAAGCAAGGGAAAACAAGTCTAAATTAAAAATACATAAAAGATGTCCGGATGAAAAGTATCCGAAAATAAAATCATTATATCTCAGAAAAAATTTATTATAAACATTAATGGGTTACACCATTACAAAGGGAAACTATCAAAGTTTCTTTTTCTGCATATATAACTTTCTCAATAAATTTAAATGAGGGCTCCCTCGGTGGCACGATAAATATCCAGGCTTGAAGCATGTTTGGTGTTGCCGTAGCCACAGCGTCCCTTATGCGGGCCTTCAGGTGTTGAAGATCGTTGATCTTAACCTGGTAGACAATGTTCTTCACATAACCTCACAAGAAAAAATCCACTGGGGTTAAATCTGGCGACCTAGGAGGCCAAGAATTTGGTCCACCTCTGTCAATTCATATCCCAGCCATCTCTCTGTCAAGTGATTCCTAACATGGTGGCAAAAATGTGACGGTGCTTGCTCGTAAGCCGGGCATGAAAAAAAAATCAGAGTTTTCCTTTCCGATGACATAAACCGGACACGTGTATAACAATTAGTTTCCGAGATATACATTTTTTTATTATTTTGGATATCTTTCATCCGGACACCCGGTATATAAAAGGCTAAATATTGGAGAGTCTAGTTTAACCCATGTACACGTGAGCGTCATTAAACTTGCGTTTCATCAATGCGGGAGGGCAAAGAGAAGGAGATTGCATTTACTCCAGGCAACTTACTACATGCAAACAGAGTCGACCTGTGGTCAAATGCACTGAAGCACGCAGTTCAGCACACATGCACTCTGCGTTTACATCATGATATACAACGTTGTAGGCGTCTATGTTGAGCCAGGCACAAAACTTTCAATACACACATTATCCGCGTCACATACATTGTGCAAGCTCCTATACTCAGTCGTGCACAAAACTGCACGCAATAGCTCTGTGAATAGCAGCGGAGAAAATCTGAACTTGTCGGGAATCGAACTCAATAGCCTGGTTAATCCGGTTATATAAAATTTTGTCGATAATGATTGAAATTAAAACATAATAGCAAAGTTCGTCACATTACTTAGAAGTGCGTAACGTATTTTCAGAAATATCACGTGGACGGATGGACACATGATACAATGTTATAATTGAAGTGTGCAGTTATGTTATTTCATACAATACAAAACAAATGCATCCATTAATTGAATGGTTTAGTCAAAGTGTGTAATAAGAATAATTCGAATTCTAATTAATCTAATTTTCTTAATGCTAGTCAGGTGGGACTAACTCCATTGTACTGCGGCCACTTCTGGTCTATTGTACCAGCCCCGGATGATAGATGAGGGTGATTGTGGAACAACTGGTGGAATGAAGATTGGCAGGGGAAACCGAAGTACTTGTAGAAAACATGCCTCAACGCCACTTTGTCCACCACAAATCCCACTTGACCAGACCCGGGATCGAACCCGGGCCGCCGCGGTGGGAAGCCAGCGACTAACCGCTTGAGCTTTGGCGAGGCACGTAATTAATGTAACTATTGCAGGAAGTAAATGTTTGAGGGTAGTTAGAATTTAAAATTATTATTTTTTTGGTTAGGTTAGGTTAAGTTCTGTTAGCTCACTTAGACTTAACAAGACACAACTGACTCACAAAAACAACTCACACGCTTGGAACGAGCACGAGAGAACCAATCCATATGGTGGCAGGAATGCGCGCGCAGTAATCAATGCTGTGGTTTAGATGCGCGCGCATCATAGGATGCATATTTTCACACTTCGCGTAAGTGAAATGCACAGTCATTCTACACATTACCTGTTACTTAAAGTGTACGATGAAGTCTGATTACTTGCTTTAAACAGAACGTTCGTTAATATATGAAATAAGTAGGTAGTTTGTAAAATAATGAACAACAGTCCAAGTAAAGTGGGCACGGGTAAAAAAAGAAAAAATACACACACAAAAACAAAGCAATTTACATCATCTGAATAATAATTCAGTTCAATTCTTATTTACTTGCTAACTTGGTGGATTTTTTCAATTGAACTAATCCTTCCAACCGCACTATTGCCCTGGGATCGACTAAGCCTCTAACAGAAATGAGTACCAGGAGTCTTCCTGAGGGGTAAAGTGTGGCCGGCTGACAACCTTGCCGGCATCTGTAAGCCGATTGTCTAGAAAATGTGGAAGCCTCGACGTCTCACAACACAATGGGCCTCCACGGACTGTTACAGAGACAGCTTTACGTTTACCTTTACAGTTCTATAGTATATAATATATGTAAACATAATAATTCCATTGGCATAATCAAGGTTATAATTGAAAAGTTACAAAAATTATATATATATATTGTAGCGTGTTTTGTGTGTCACGCTACAAATAAGTTCACGCCGTTGTCCGATATAGCGGATTTATTTCTTTCGCTCGCTTACACACGCTTTACAGACATTTACACTTGCAGCGTTACAATCACTGCTCACAATAACTCGGCGATGCTGGACTATCCTCTCTGGCGGATTCCGAGACTGACTCCACTCCGAAGGCTTGCTAACGACTGGCTTCTTACATGGCTATTCCGAGACTTTCTTCTCCGAAGGCTGATCCGAGACTGAAGACTTCTCTTCGAAGCTGGGCTATTTATAACCTTGGCCGCTGCTAGACAAATGAATCCTCTGTTATAGCAGTGGAGACGTCGCTCTGTTGGCTCCGCGTTTCCTACGCAATAACCCATTGTTATCGCGTTGTCTCTGTGGGAACGCTTTGCGTATTCGTCGTATCCGTGGAGATTCCTGTTAGAACTACAGTAGAGCAATTGTTGTTTATTATGCAACGGTCTATTCTGGCGTTTCCACAGAAGTGACTCTTCTGGGTTCCAGACACGTTACAATATGTTTAAATTTTCCATGAATAATAATTGTAGTCTTTGTTTGGTATCTTTTATGTGTTGGTGTTTTTGACAGTGACGGAACGGTCATAATTTATAGATTTTGGTACAGTTATGATGTTGCCAGTGAGATGTTCATGGTTGGTAAGNCTCCTTTTAGAACTACAATAGAGCAATTGTTGTTTATTATGCAACGGTCTATTCTGGCGTTTCCACAGAAGTGACTCTTCTGGGTTCCAGACACGTTACAATATATATATACAATGAATACGGTTATTATTTTAATGACTCTAAGGACACTGTCTAGTATAAAATAACACGGCACGAACAATTCAAGTCATAAACATATCAACATATAACAACAACAATAATAACAATAATAATAACAATACAATCCAATTCTGTATTTACTTATGTGCTTACAAAACATCCCCAAACCAAATAATGATAAAGTGGCTTACGAATATTACATATGCCCTCGGCTAGACCAGTCATCATTCCACTTTCTATCTGCTCACGCGTTCTGCTAATTCGGGGCGAGGTGGAGCATTCCACCATGTCGTAATGTGTGTAGGGACAACAGAGACCCACAGTCCCGGGGCGGCCGTCCACCAACAGCCATTCAGAATGTAAGGGAATTAAATCTGTCCATCAGAGATCATGAAAATCGTGAGTGTTTACAACATTTCTCTGTTAGCTGCCCGTACACGTACAGAAGGTGATGTAGCTACGTGCTTCAACTTGCTGCAGGAACTGGCTAACAAAATATCCGATTACACAACGAACAGAAGAAGCAAATGTTCCTAAGCATAAAAGTTCTTTTCTCTCCGTTTTCAAAACACAACGATATACATATATGTAAGATTTGAGGCTTTCACGGCGGTGACTATGAAGAAAGCAGTCTTCTGGGATTTGGCACCGTGTATATGTGGTGTTAACCC
>NW_019735462.1:1670308-1725542 GCF_002891405.2 Cryptotermes secundus
GGGCCGCCGCAGTGGGAAGCCAGCGACTAACAGTTTGAGCTATGGAGCGGCCTACCTCAAGGGGTTAGTCGCTTGCTTCCCACTGCGGCGGCCCGCGTTCGATCCGGGGTCTGGTCAAGTGGGACTTGTGGTGGATAAAGTGGCACTGGGGCGGGTTTTCTCCGAGTACTTCGGTTTCCCTTGACAATCTTCATTCCACCAAATTCTCCATCATCATAATCACCCGGGGCAGGCTACAATAGGTCAATTAGTGGCCGCCGTGCCGAGTGGACCCAGTTGGACTCCACCCCCCACCAAGCGATTTAAAGAAAATCATAAAAATGGCGCGGCCTTTTGCTTAGTATTGAATGGGTATGGGGTTCGAATCTCAGTTTCAAGAAAGTTTTTATTACGAGGTAATTCTCATTTTACTCACACACTGGGGACAAATATTGGTATGAGTATTTATCTGTTTTCGTTTTAATCTGTTTTTTTTTTAGGAACATGAAACGAAGAAGAAAGAACAAACGAGTATGCTGGTATATTACTGCATGAAAGATGAGTGCAAATTTCTGCGTGAATATATTCTGCATTACATGGAGCTGAGAATCAATAACGCGCAGCAAACTGGTTAATATTGCCATATGGAAACAAGTCACTCACTCAGCATCAGCAGAGAATGGAAAAGCGTAATTCAATTAGGAAGGCTCAGTAGAGTTCGAGACACATGGCCTGGTGTTCAGAGCGCAGCAGATTGGTGGTTAGTTCTGACGGAACGGATTGCTAACTGCTTCCATTCACAGTAGCTGTAGGAGCTACAAAACTTTCACAGGAAGCGAACAGTCTGCCAGGAGTCGAGACTAGGTACACAGCAGGTTCTGAGTACACGAAAATGCGACTTCGGGTTTACTTATTTTGTGTATTACTTACGACGCTCTACCTCAGAATATACAAAGTCGAATGTTACGATGTAATGCGAAAGATAAAGGTAAAGTTGCCCCTATGGACACGCGGTAGCGTAGTTGGTTGAGGCACTATGCTACAAGCCGGAAGGTCGCAGAGACGAGTCCCGATGAGGTGGATTATTTTCAATTTACCTAATCCTTCCAGCCGCATTATGGCCCTGGGGTCGCCTCAGCTTCCGACAGAAATGAGTACAAGGAATCTTCCTGGGGGGTAGAGGGTGGTCAGCGCGTAAGGCTGACAACCATACCGGCATCTGTGAGCCGACTGTCTAGAGAAAATGTGGGAGCCTCGACGTCTTACAACCATATGGGCCTTCATGGCCTGTTATAGGGATAACGTTATCTTTTTATAGTTGTCCCTATGCTTAATTAATTAAGCACTATGCCACGAAGACATAATGGAGAGTGGAGGTATAGCTCCACCATTCTTGACCTCGGCACTCGATAAAGATGAGTGGTCAGTTTCATACCCCTGCCGCTTTACCACCGGGGAAAGAGTCCGGTAACCATCGGATAGTAGGCTGGGTGGGCCCCAGAGCCGGGCCGGACTCCGTGGTATGCACAAAAGTCTCCTGTCACTTCTAGGAAACAAACCCCGCCTGTCAAGATCGTAACTCATCGCTGTACCGCCTGAGATGTCCCAATTCCTGGGGGTGTTACGAAATTTGGTGAGTTGTAATGGATTTTGAAGGAAGCCGTCTTGACCCAATCAAAGTGCTATCCATTGGAGGGAATGGGGGAAACCACGAAGAATTTCTGTCACGATTTTGTCTGCCAATATTCCCCTAAACCTTTTTATTGCCTGGTGCTTAATTAATTATATGCAGGGATAACCTTACTCTCCCCATATTTTTGTTTCTGAGATTTATACGAAACATACGAGGCTAAAGCTGGTGGTACGTATATGAACCACCTTGCTTTAGGGTGCTAAATGGCTGCACATGCCAAACCGTGTAATATGCTTCTGATTCTGACAGGTCTTATCCTCCTCACAAACTTTATTCACTAATATGTTTACTCTGCATTAGCCTGAGAGTCTTCAGTGCTCGCCGCTGCAATGAAAATATATTCAAGCGCCTTTCTCCCTTTTATACACCAGACAGAGCGCATCTTGCACTCCTTTAGTTCCAAAGTGTACTAAGTTCAGCTGTTCATTAAAATATTCAGTCGAGAATTTGTTACTGGATTGAAACCACTGAAGATATATATTAGTGAGTCCGTGAGAACAAAGTAATGGATTTCCTGGCTTTATTTAAGGAGGGATAATTTCTTGGTTAGTTGAGAAGTCAGCTGTCTACCAGGAAGGACTCTCAGAATTTGAACGAGGTCCTGGATAACTAGTAGCAACATAAGGATTTATTCCAGTGAAGATAATAACTCTGTGGCCTGAAGTCCGCAATCGAACTATACCGATCGAGTTACCGCCGCTTGTCGGTGAACTTAGTACCAACTTTAGCGGATAGAGGATGTCGCGTGGTCAGCGCAACGGATCCCCATGGCCGTGAATCTCGGTTTTCTAGACCGAGCCGCTATTTCCTTGAAATATCTCGTTTATCCACACAAGGCTGATTGGGTCCCGTTCCAGACCCACTACTTCTCACAAAATCTGGTAACGCCGGGAATCGAACCCGGGACCTCTGGATCTGTAGCCAGAAACCCTGACCACTAGACCACAGAGGCGGTCAGTGAGGATGATATGTCACTGATGAAATGCAGGTTACGATTAAAGTTATTAGTTAGTTTCCGCTTTATCCTTGTGCTAATTAATGACGTTGCCAGCAGCTAGAATAGCAGGATGGGAGATTAGATGATGAATTGGAAAGGATTTGTAAGGAAGAGACTGTGATCTAATTGGGGTACTATCCTGGAATTTTGCAGGACAGACTGAGTGAAACCACGAAATGCCTCAGTCAGGATAGCCGGAGTCGTGGCAGAGAATCGAACTGAACACCTCCCGAATACGAATCTACAGCGTTGCCGGTAATCCGATCGATGGTCCTGCTTTTGACTTGTGTTAATTCTTCTGACATTCGCCTCCAAGGCTCGCAGGGCTACGGTGGTATAGAAATTGAGCATTATTTTTTTTTTCATAAACGATATATATGATTTCAGTTCGTACCTCACAGGAAACACGTCTTTGCTATGAAGCCCAAACGGTTAATGCTGTTTAGGGAAACAGTGGTTGTTTATTGTGAGAACCATACGAAACATAAAAATACATTCTGTGGGCAGAATGCAGATTTTTATTTGTTAAAACACGCGACATATACATAAGAACCAGTTGTTTTAGAGGGTTAATAGTACTATTATTATCCTAAAAATTTTCTATATATCAAAGAATGTTGTGTAAATATTAGATAAAAATATAACATTTGTAGTTACAGATATCTCAAACGTTATCCAAAGTACTTTTATTTCTTGTGAAATACACCATATGCCACCACAGATGAATATACGTCCCTAAGAAATAAGGACTTGAAAATAAATTAAGTTAATGAAACTTTGTAATCATAATATATAGCCTCGCATATCCAGTGAAATAAAAATCTGTTGAAGGACTCAAAAAGTGTGTGCAATAATTCATTTGGGTTCCTAAGCGAACTGGCTCTAAAACTAATTAAATTAGAGTTTCGTATTTAAAGAAACGAAGTCATGCCATTGCGCACAGACTAAAAGGAAATTACGACCAGGACATAAACCCATATTTAGGTTGAAGTTTCATTATCTACAAGCTTAAGCAGCTAGAACATCCCAAGCGCAGGAAGTACCGTGTGAGAAGCTAAGGGTAAGTTACAGAACTGTGTAAGGCAACGAATGGCAAGTCAGTATAATTTACATTTGTCATACTTCTGACCAACAACGTAAGACGGACGGTCGAAACTGCTAAATATATATCTTCTAATCTCATTATCAGAATAAGATCTAAAAGTTCGTGACGACGGTATATTAATGAAATTTCTGACTTCTTGGACATTATCCATCGTCTTGTTCTTTGTTTAAAACAACGTTTCCGCGGACGTTTTATATTATGATTCATTTATACGTGTATATCCTGCTTTGTGTTGGTCATGACGTCCGGAGATAGGGACTAACTCTATCGATTGCGTCCAACTAACTTTGTCCCCTAAGGATGGAGCAGACTCAGTCTCCGAAACATTGTTTTTAATAAGAAAAGGACAATGGGTAATGTCTAAAAATTTCGATAGTTTTATCAACATAAGAATTTTAGCTAAACGTGTAAGAGATTCGCGTGACGAAAATAACGGGTTCTAGTTCGGATAAATGGATTTATTGGTACTTCGGTTACAAATTCTCCTAATCACACTCAATTATAACGCTCTCGCTGTTCTACACACTTCCCAATTTACCGTTGCACACGCAGTAGGATTCTCTGTCTTCACTAGTCTTATCCTGGCAACGGATATATTTACGTAAGTGATGATATTAAAACAAATGACGGCTGAATATTATCAGATTTACCCCAATAAATTCCCATGAACGAAAAAAATGATGGGAATATAGGAAAGGAAGACATTCCTGAATTACAGTTCACGAGGAAAGAAGAAAGTCTGAAGAACAAGAGAAAGAGGGAAATATTATTAGTTCTGGAAAGAGTTCCTACAAGGTGAATTCTATGTCTTACCGAGAGGTCTAGGTCAAAATTTATTGACAATTTTTTCAACTCACAGCACATCGGAGAAGACACTAAAATTTTCAAAGCATAACATTAATTTTGAGGGAGAATTTGTCCTTAAATGGACAGGCGATAAGATTGCATTTAAAAGTTCAGTAGTTAATTTCTATTAATTGTGCTCTTTTTAAAAAAATTAAGTTGGTCATGAATTTCGATAGTTTTTTTATTCCTCGATTTTTCTCGCTTCTATTCTATTTTCCTCCAAACTCCCGTGGCATATCTGTGGACCTATCGCGTCACACCAGTGTGTTGCGACAACAGACTGGAAATCGCTGGTCTAGATATTCTCCTGAGCAGGTGCCACTGAACCAATCAGGAAAATCCAAGCTTATATGTAGCACCAATATCTGTTACCATGTTCGTAAACTCCCACGCCACAACTATAAGCGTCAGGGCTCGAAATGTTCATCTGCTGTTTTTTTTTTTTTTTTTTTGNTATTGTACCCCAAGGACAGGGAGACTATATTTCTCTAGAACGCCATGCTATTTCAGACTTATGCGGCTTGAAAACTCAGGGGGAATATACTCTTGATAGTCAACATCGGGAGACTCTCAAACCCAAAATGGACAGAAGACGACGTCAACTGGAAAATTACTCGACTCACATCTATCACCCTTGTGCTGAAAAGTCTGCAAGATCCCTACAAGGGACTTCACGACTCGGATACAGAAGGAGCCGTATAAAGCGATGGCAGAGCCGTATAATTGATGAGTTAACATTGCAGACATCAGAAATTGTGTTTCTTCTAAAAACAGTTGCGTACAGTATCAACTGTCACCAATTTATACGGTGGCAGACATAAATTAAATACTCAATTTAATACGAGGGTAAGTCAATAAGTAAGTTACAAATGGATATAGAACTTAAACAAATAAGAGTACTGATTTGAAAAATACTTTTATTTCTCAACATAATCTCCTTGTACATTGAGGCACTTGTCCCATCGTTTCACAAGCCCCTGAAAACCAGCAGCATAAAATTCTTTGGGATGCTGTCGGAACCAAGCGGCGGCTTCCCTTTCTACAGATTCATCGTCGGGAAAATGTTCAGCCGAAAGATAATGTTTGAGAGGGCCGAACAAATGGAAGTCGCTTGGAGCAAGGTCGGGGCTATACGGAGGATGCTCGAGGACTTCCCACTTGAAATTTCGCAGCGTCTCTTTTTTCTTGTTGGTAGTATGGGGACGCGCGTTGTCATGCAAGAGCAACACGCCATTGCTGAGGAGTCTTGGTCTCTTCCGTTGAATGGACTTAACGAAGTTTCCTGAGGATGTTACAGTAGGAGTCGGCATTTGCGTTTTATCCTTGAGGCTGGAATGCGGTGAGCAGTATGCCTTCGTGATCCCAGAAGACTGTGAGCATCGCTTTCCTGGAGGATGGTGTCACCTTAAACCTTTTTTGGCCGGCGACGTAGGATGTTTCCACTGCACTGATACACGCTTTGTCTCGGGCTGGTAATGATAAACCCAAAACTCATCACCTGTGACAATTCGGGCTGGCATATCGTGTCCTTCATCGTGGTAACGATTGAGATGCTGTAATGCCAGACCCATTCTTTGTATTTTGTGTTGTGGGGTCAGCATGCGTGGCACCCTTTGTGCACAGACTTTGTGAAAACCTAACCTGTCATGCATCATGAGGTAGGCCATGCCGTGTGAACAACCAATAGCGGTGGCTACAGTGTCTATAGTTACCCTTCTGTCTGCGCGGATTAAGTCTTCAACCCGTTGCACATTCGCCTCTGTGGCAATCTCCGTTGGCCGGCCGACGCGGTGTTCGTCTTCGATACGTGTCCGCCCTTCAGAGAACTTCTGCACCCAATTGTAAACAGCTTGACGTGGCAGGCACTACTCACCGTAGATGGGAAGCATTTCTTTATGAATATTCTTTGATTCCATACCTTTTGCCCACAAAAATCGTACACTCACTCAGAGGCGCCGCCATCTTGCAACTGCTGTTTCGCTTTTGTAAACATCGATTGTCTCGTGTCGAATGTCATCAATTGCCACCGGACTAATGCTGCCATCTATTGGCGATAGCCTCAAATGCCTCATTCAAACATGTAGTACCCCACATCAGTTTGTAACTTACTTATTGACTCACCTACGTATATTAAACTTGAATCATGTGGAAACATCTCAAGGCAACATCGAGAGAGGATGAAAAGTATCATTTTATCAAACATGTTTGTACCTCAGAATTACCGAGTTTACGGACTACGTCCATCGTCCGGTATTCTAGAAACCAGAGAACACATAATTTCGGAAAATGGATCTGTTTCCGACCGCAGATGAAGGGGGTTTGTAGCATAAATTTCTACCTCCCTTTCTGTCCTAGTTCTACGAATTTGCGTGCTTTATCGCAATTTTTATTGCATATTTTCTTGTTATGTCCATCCGAATTAACGTGGTCTCATGTCCAGTGGTTGAGGTTAGCTCTTTATAAAGCACACAACAGAGAAGATACCTCCCCTTCACCTGAGGACGGAGATATCCACTTTCTGTAACGTTGATTTGTCTAGTTTCTAGAAGACCGGACAATGAACAAAGTCCGAAAACCCAGTAATTCTGTATGTTATACACCATCGTCAGAGCTCTTTAGAATATACATGTCTGTACATGTAAATTGTATAAATATTAAGTACGATCTGAAATCTTCATAGAGAATGAATGTGCTAAAATCTTCTCGGGAGATCAGTTGTGTAATCGTCGAACCAACCTCCAACGTTTCGGAGACATTCTCGGTCTCCATCATTAGGATCGATATGCTCAATGACCGTATGGCGCTGATACACGTACAACAGTCCGTCAAATCGATACCTCGAACTATGTCACACTATGAACTTGAGCAGTGGAGCCAGATTCTGCGGTCACCCATCCGAATCTGACCTCTCACCATGTCGCTTAACCTAGTGTCTCTGTTACCAATTATTTTGTGTTCTCTTTAGCATGTTCTCACTTTCGTTATGGTTAATTGGATTTTCCAGATCTATGTCTGTTGGAGTGCCTTAATAACTGGGTGCCGGGCTTCCATGCCTTGCTAAGTCTGACCCCTTCCTCTCTGTTTACACTGTCCGGACGTAATTATACTTCCATTGCCTCTCTGGCACCTCGGTCCACGTTACAGTAGCGGAAGAAATTATTTGAGAACAGTGTGATGAGGGGAATATTTAGACTTAAGAGGGATAAAATGGCTGGAGTTTGGAGAAAACTGCATAATGAGGAGCTACATAACTTGTACTCTTCTCCAAGTGTAATAGGAATGATCAAGTCAAGGAACCATTAAGTACAAGACCAGTGGGCAGACCGAAAATACGATGGGAGGAAGATATTATAGCTGACATTAAGAAGCTGAAGGTACCAAATTGGAACATAACAGTCCAGGTCAGGACCAAGTGGAAAGGTGCGGTTGAGAAGACCAAAACTATACATGAGTTGTAGTGTCAAAAAAAAAGATCAAGACAAGGAAGATAAGATTGGCAGGGCATGAAGGATGCATGGGAGAGGATTTTGATAAGAAAACCAGAAGGAAAGACGCCAATAAGGAGACCTAGACGAAGCTTGGAAGAAAACATAAAGATTGACACTAGTGAAATATGATGGGTTAATATGGTCAAGTGGTTAGAGTTCCTGGCTACAGATCTAGAGGTCCGGGTTGGATTCCTGGCGCTACCAGGTATTTTTCTGAGAAGTAGTTGTTTTAGAACGGGGTCCACTCAGCTACATGATGATAATTGAGGAGCTATTTCAAGGAAATAGCGGCTCCGGTCTAGAAAACTGAAATTAACGGCCTTGTGGATTCGTTGCGCTGACCACGTGACACCCTCTATCCGCTAAAGTTGGCTCTAACTTTGCCGAAAAGCAGCGGTCGCTCGGTCGGTATAGTTCGCTCGCGGACTAAAACCACCGAGTTTGTTTTGGGCTGGATTCATCTGGCTAGAGGCCAGTGGAAGGATGTTATGAATGCGGTAATGAATCTCCAGTTCCATAAAATATTGAGAAATACTTGAGTAGCTGAGCAACTGGTGGCTTCTCAAGAAGGTCTCAGTTCCATGGAGGTAGGAACACAAATAGATTGGGGACGGTGTGGCCAAATTAGATGCAAATCATGCAAATGATCACGCGAAAAGCAAGACACAGCAACTTGTTAGTGGGCTCTAAAGATAAGAGAACCACGTAACTTGTGTAGATACTTGTCTCTGTTGTATCTTACGGCCATCATGAAGAGAGGTCCTCAGCTCCATCTCCTTACGCGTCCACAGATTGGAATCCTGCGTTAAGTAAGCACCGGCCCCAACTTGTGCTAATTAGCATTGGTGACTGTGTTCTCCACAAACACATTGGAGAACACCTCTGTGGGAGCAGTGTTTGCTGACCACATCATGTCAGGGCACGCAGTTCTCGTTACAGAGGGAACAAGCCGCAGATTGCAGTAAAGGATTGTAACTTTCGTAACAGAGCACCTACAACTCTGCCCTTGGCCTCGAACCTCTATGTGGTCAGGAAGTTTACTAAAAGAACTAGTGTTTGTGCACCAATTAGTACCTTGAAAGAGTGGGGGCTCGTAAGAGGGCAAATAGAATCACTGTAAAACTAGACTATATAATGCTGGTTGGTAAATGAAAAGTTGTCCCTGTGCTTGACTAATTAAGCACTACGACATGAAGGCGCATGGGGGAGTGGATGTGTAGACGCATATTTCTTGACCTCGGCACTAGTTGGAGGTGAGTGATCAGCTTCACACCCCGGCCACTTTACCCAATTACCCATTGGACACGAATCTGTGTTGGCCTCAGAGCCGGTCTGGACGACGTGAAGAGGAAACAATTATTATTCCCACCGGGACTAGAACCCCGAACCCTCTGTCGTCCATTCCGTAGCCAGTCCCTATACCGACTACGCTATCCCGGCTCCTCACGTCCAGCCCCTAGCCAGTTGCCATACCGACTGCGCTATCCCGGCTCCTCACGTCCAGCCCCTAGCCAGTTGCCATACCGACTGCGCTATCCCGGCTCCTCACGTCCAGCCCGTAGCCAGCCGCTATACCGACTGCGCTATCCCGGCTCCTCACGTCCAGCCCGTAGCCAGCCGCTATACCGACTGCGCTATCCCGGCTCCTCACGTCCAGCCCGTAGCCAGCCGCTATACCGACTGCGCTATCCCGGCTCCTCACGTCCAGCCCGTAGCCAGCCGCTATACCGACTGCGCTATCCCGGCTCCTCACGTCCAGCCCGTAGCCAGCCGCTATACCGACTGCGCTATCCCGGCTCCTCACGTCCAGCCCGTAGCCAGCCGCTATACCGACTGCGCTATCCCGGCTCCTCACGTCCAGCCCGTAGCCAGCCGCTATACCGACTGCGCTATCCCGGCTCCTCACGTCCAGCCCGTAGCCAGCCGCTATACCGACTGCGCTATCCCGGCTCCTCACGTCCAGCCCGTAGCCAGCCGCTATACCGACTGCGCTATCCCGGCTCCTCACGTCCAGCCCGTAGCCAGCCGCTATACCGACTGCGCTATCCCGGCTCCTCACGTCCAGCCCGTAGCCAGCCGCTATACCGACTGCGCTATCCCGGCTCCTCACGTCCAGCCCGTAGCCAGCCGCTATACCGACTGCGCTATCCCGGCTCCTCACGTCCAGCCCGTAGCCAGCCGCTATACCGACTGCGCTATCCCGGCTCCTCACGTCCAGCCCGTAGCCAGCCGCTATACCGACTGCGCTATCCCGGCTCCTCACGTCCAGCCCGTAGCCAGCCGCTATACCGACTGCGCTATCCCGGCTCCTCACGTCCAGCCCGTAGCCAGCCGCTATACCGACTGCGCTATCCCGGCTCCTCACGTCCAGCCCGTAGCCAGCCGCTATACCGACTGCGCTATCCCGGCTCCTCACGTCCAGCCCGTAGCCAGCCGCTATACCGACTGCGCTATCCCGGCTCCTCACGTCCAGCCCGTAGCCAGCCGCTATACCGACTGCGCTATCCCGGCTCCTCACGTCCAGCCCGTAGCCAGCCGCTATACCGACTGCGCTATCCCGGCTCCTCACGTCCAGCCCGTAGCCAGCCGCTATACCGACTGCGCTATCCCGGCTCCTCACGTCCAGCCCGTAGCCAGCCGCTATACCGACTGCGCTATCCCGGCTCCTCACGTCCAGCCCGTAGCCAGCCGCTATACCGACTGCGCTATCCCGGCTCCTCACGTCCAGCCCGTAGCCAGCCGCTATACCGACTGCGCTATCCCGGCTCCTCACGTCCAGCCCGTAGCCAGCCGCTATACCGACTGCGCTATCCCGGCTCCTCACGTCCAGCCCGTAGCCAGCCGCTATACCGACTGCGCTATCCCGGCTCCTCACGTCCAGCCCGTAGCCAGCCGCTATACCGACTGCGCTATCCCGGCTCCTCACGTCCAGCCCGTAGCCAGCCGCTATACCGACTGCGCTATCCCGGCTCCTCACGTCCAGCCCGTAGCCAGCCGCTATACCGACTGCGCTATCCCGGCTCCTCACGTCCAGCCCGTAGCCAGCCGCTATACCGACTGCGCTATCCCGGCTCCTCACGTCCAGCCCGTAGCCAGCCGCTATACCGACTGCGCTATCCCGGCTCCTCACGTCCAGCCCGTAGCCAGCCGCTATACCGACTGCGCTATCCCGGCTCCTCACGTCCAGCCCGTAGCCAGCCGCTATACCGACTGCGCTATCCCGGCTCCTCACGTCCAGCCCGTAGCCAGCCGCTATACCGACTGCGCTATCCCGGCTCCTCACGTCCAGCCCGTAGCCAGCCGCTATACCGACTGCGCTATCCCGGCTCCTCACGTCCAGCCCGTAGCCAGCCGCTATACCGACTGCGCTATCCCGGCTCCTCACGTCCAGCCCGTAGCCAGCCGCTATACCGACTGCGCTATCCCGGCTCCTCACGTCCAGCCCGTAGCCAGCCGCTATACCGACTGCGCTATCCCGGCTCCTCACGTCCAGCCCGTAGCCAGCCGCTATACCGACTGCGCTATCCCGGCTCCTCACGTCCAGCCCGTAGCCAGTCACTATACCGACTATGTTATCCGGCTCCTGGAAACGGCAAAATTTCCCTGTACTTAATTAATTAAGCACTGTACCATGAAGGTATATGGGGCAGTGAAGGAATAGCTTCACCATTCTTGACCTCTGCATTTGATGGAAGTAAACGGTCAGCTTTACGCCCCGGCTGCTTTACCCCGAGGAAAGATCCTCCGGAATCCATTGGATAGGAGATTTAGTGGGTCCCAGAGTCGAGCTTGACGCTGTGGAGTAGAGTACAATTTGTTGCCCCCTTCCAGAATTGAACCCTGGCCATTCATCCCGTCGATACACCGTCTGAGGTGCTCCGGCTCCCATACAGACTGGTAGTGAACGGGGCAAGAGAAGTTCAGTGTTCGTATAATTAACTCTATGAAGCAGTGACAACTTTTACGAGAGGAGGAGGAACGAGTTCTTAATTGTCTGAAGGAGTTGTTGATTGTTTAAGGAGCAAAATGAAAAAGGTCAGTGTTCATAAAACTGATGATATCAAGCGAAACGGACACAGTAACAAATCTGTGATTGCACTCTCTCTCTCTCTGAAATCTGTTCACCATTTGTATATATATATATCTTGCGATGAAACAGCAGTGAAATGTACGTTCGGTTGATCCACCGAAGTTCTATCTAACGTAGAAAACTGAGTAGTGTCTCCTCATCTTTAAAACTGATGTCCTTAATTGTAATACATACTTAGGAGATTTCATAATCTATCTTTTATTCTTCACCGTAATTCAAACTTCATGTACAGTGACTATCAATAAATTTTACTACTGAATCGTTTGTTTTTAAAGAGTTTAAAATTTCAATTTGTCTCATCAATCATTTTCTATACTTCAGCCAATCCAAATCTCCTCATATACTCGTAGATTTCTAAGCAGTCGGTAACTCGATTTGGCATTAAATACCCTGCACATGGGAATCTATCTATGGCTCTATAACCCTTTGGAACTTGGCCAATTTTTTGGTACCTTAATCCTATACACAGTAGGCAGGACTCTTTGGGTGGGTGATCAGCCGTCACAAGGCCGCTACCTACGCACAGAACAACACAAACACAAAATAAACGCACACAAACATCTACGCCTTCAGTGAGATTCGAAGCCATGATGCCAGAGTTCGAGCGAGGGAAGACGGTTCATGCCTCAGATCGCGCGACCACTGCGATGGGCACTTGGGCTTATATTCTCACAATTTGTTTTTATTCACGTCCGGTCCCTCTGACAAAACGCACTGAAATATGCAGCGCCCCTGAAACTGCAGCCCACAGGGGTTGCGAACTTCCTGCCCTGTCACTGCAAGATTTATATCCACGGCGTGGGCGCAAGTGTTCATCTCCACGGACAGCAGCTCTCCCAGAGAGGAACCCAGCTGATAAGGAACTTTCTCCCGTCTTACGTTACCTCAAAGGTTCATTAGTGTGTTCAAAAAGTTCGAAGACAAGATATGCTGGACGCTTAATAGCCGTACTTTTATGACCACGGTAATGGGCTTTCGTGCTTCATCATGATCATCATTAGCGAAACAGCCCATTTTAACCCACAACCTCCCCCCCCTTTAGAAAATTCTGCCATTCTGCGTCCGATTTTCGCTCCTTTCGATTTCGCGACAATAGTTATTGCCACGTGTATTTATTATTATTATTATTGGAGGGGGTGGGTTTCCCCATGCACCGCGACCAGTGGTCTATTGTACGTCCCCCTGTGATATTCTAACAGTCTCTATACCCTACCGATACTGGTGCGCGCCATCAGTCCCGACTCAGCCAGCGAGTTCGGCCTCTACTGACTCAGCGGTATCTAGATGCTTCCCCCATCTACCAGAGGCGTTAGAGACTATTGTTGGGCGGGAAATGTCCTTAATAATTTGGTTCAGAGGCCTCCTTGAGGCATGAGGTTCTTTTACGTGCCGTAAAGCTACGACACGGGACACACGGCTTAAAGTCCCTTCCGGAGGACTTGTTCCCTGAATTTTTCCGCCCTTAAAAATTCCACCACCTCTGCCGGGTTTGAACCCGCGTACCTTGAGTCATGAGGTGGGAACGTTACCCCTAGACTACGGAGGCCGCTTATTGTCACGTGTAAGGGTGAATACAGACGGTGTATTTATTGGTGAATGGATTTATTGACACGGAACTACAAGCAATTACAGCGCTATAGCTGATTTCCACGCTTTACAAATCACTATACTGTAATCCTTCTCACTCTGCGTTCAATAGACGTTTTCTGGTAATGACTCTTAAGAATGGAGATCTTTCAGTATCCATTGCCCGCTAGTTAACACTCAACAGCTGATACGCTATCTCTTGACAGCCTCCCGTGCAGAATTCAGCTTTCAACTAGCAACTGACAACTCCCAGGTTAGCGGCCATTTCACACGAACCTCCTAGTCTTATCTTCACACCTTCGCTTCCAAATAGTGGGTCAAAGTCAAAGTCACACTGCAACTGATTGTCAGTCAGTCAGTCTTTGTGTCGAGTCCGATCTGGTGCTTGTGACCATATATGTATAACTGGGTCGCCCCAGCTATCTTCCTTATAACCCCGCTGCAAGGACTGAGTAGAAAATATCGTTTCCACCTGTAGAGGCGTGTTTACAGCGTCGTTGCATAGCAACGGTTTTCATCTCGTTGTTTCTTTCGAGATCTTTCCTTAGCAGCGGGTTTATATGCCACAGTACTTTTATAACAAAGCAACGTCATAAGCCTTGCATCCAACCTCCAGAACTGGGGCAGTAAGTCCCCTATTTATGTCCCGTAATGAATGTGTGGCCCAGTTATATCCAAGACAGCGGATTCCCTTTACGTAGCTTTCTACGATTCACAGGATATGGTGGGGGTATCCTAATCCACCTTCACACGGGGACTTCACAAGAAGAAATTTATATGCCACTTAACTACTATATAAATCCGGGTACATGGAGACCGCGAGCACCAGGCCACGCCTTATTTTCAGAGTGAGAAAATTACGTTATTTTTTGGTAAATATCATTGTAATTAGCAATTATAATTTCCCAACCAAATTTATACTTAAAAGCGGAAGTCAAGGCGATTGCTCGTTTCCATTAAGTACTACCGGTAAAATAATCAGGCCTTAGGACGAGGCGCCCAATGAGATGGGTTAGAGAGTAAGCAGCAGTGACCTACATTAAAGCATTATACCTCCAGTGCCATAGAAAAACAAGAAAACTGTGAAAATTCTTAACCAATTAGCCGAGATTCGAGCCGGGGACCTCCAGAACACGTCTATAGCACCGGCGGCTTCCGAAACAGGAAAATTGACTCTAGTTATTGCATTTGGAGCTAAATCAGGGATAATACACTGACACAGGCCATGATAGTTTCGTCCTTAATATTTCAAGGTCACCGAACACTAGTATCATCTCATATTCGACTCCAAACAGTTGATGGAACGTCATTAAAGAATCTACGATCGATCCAAGTAGCAGCATATGGTGTGATTCTGTAAGTGGACTATCGAAGCATTGCGACTGAGGCTGCAGTGGGTTTCAGCTTGAAGGCCTCCTGGGAGAGGCGCAGGAGAAAGAGAGAGTTCTGTCGGGTGGGAAGCAACCACTATGTAACCAACACAACCTCCAAGTTTTCTTTTCTCAGGCCAGTAAAGTAAACTTGGGTGAAATATACCTGCTGTTCTATAGAACAACAAAAATCAGTGAGGATATTTAATAATATTTTGGCAATGGAGTCGGGCAACTCAGTCTCTACAGCGATGGGCTACGTGCCGGAGTGTCCGGGTTCGAATCCCAGCAGTAACACAAATTTTTCTCAATTTCAATAATGTGCAGAACTGCTCTTGGGCCCATACATTGCCTTACACGATGTGTATCGCGGATTTTTTCTCCAAGGGTAAGGTGGCAGAGGCATGAATTTCGTTAAATAAATTAAAAATAAATTAAAGCACACATAAATAAAAATTTTGCGATAATTATCACTCATGCCGGACTGGAAGTTCGAAGCAGCTGTCTTCACTATATGACAGTTAGGTACTGTGACATATCGACCCACTGCTAGGCAACGGTTCGATAAATAATTTCCAGCAGAGACAGATTCTTGGTGAAAATCACGTTGCTGGGTAATGCGTACAATGATATGCAACAATAAAAATATCCATTGCTAGATAACGAACAAATAAACACTCATTCTTGACCAAAGAAGTGGTGTTTTCTATGGATCCGCTTCGAGACTATGTAAGTGGTATAGAACTGAATCGAATCAGAACGAGAACGAGAATGGAGCGAATCCTCGGCAGTCAAGGAAGAAGGTTTCGTCTGAAGATTGACTGTGAGTTATTGTAATTGATTGACTGTACATGAAGGCGCTAATAGATCCAAAAATGCAATCCAAACACCGTTATTATTAGTCACGGAGCCTCAAACACATGATATATGCTTTCTGTTTATTAACCACTGCGTGTATGTGCCTAATATGTATATGCGAGGCTGAATTATCTCATAAATTAGTGTGCAGGGATTCCTGTCACGCGAACGATACAGCTTAAGACACAAAGTGTAAATGTGATCGTTTTTGTTCGAGTTACGTTGAGTCGACACGCGTCAGCCGCCTGCAGCGGACCACTCTACGGCCTCAAGCTCGCTCCAGCTGGTTCCCTCCCCCAAAATCGATAACTCGGGCCGACCTGGCTCCTTGTTTTATAATTCCACTCTGCGAACATCCAGATGATTAATGACTTCATACGTTACTTAACGACGCTAAATCAGTTACAGATTATTTACCGTCGAATGAAATTAACTAACACAGACCGTGCCATAGTTCAGGCGGTAAGCAGTCAGCATCCCATTGCGGAAGCCCAGGTTTAAGGCTTGGTCTTCTTATGTAGGATTGTTGGTGCACAAAGCGGCCTGGTGCAGGTTTATTCGTAGTACTTCTGTTTCCCCTGCCAATTGCCATTCTACCAATTGCTCCGTACTCGCCTATCATCTCGGGCTGGTACAAATAGCCAATTAATGCCCAAGTACCAAGTTGTCTGTCTTACAAACACCACACTAAATTAGAAAACTGCCTGAGGCTGAGTCCTCTTTGAGCCTCCAGTAGCTCAGTCACTCAAGAACTTTCAAACATCTTGCGGAACCCGAGAGTTCATTACCATGTTCACAAGAAAGCTCCACATTTCGCTATCCTGAGCCAGATGAATCCAGTCCATATTATCCAATCCTCTTCCTCTAAGATACATTTTAATATTATCGTCCACCTATCCAAATGAAATTAGTGTATGATAATGTACTGTGACATGTAGACCCATTGCCAAGTAAGAAGTGTGAAAACAGGCGACAGTACAACAGCCCTGCTAGGTAACAGCTCTGTTGACATGTTTCCCCGGGAACGAGGTAGCACGCAATAATGAAAGAAACGTTTTCTGTGCGGTGAGCGCCCGGGATATATAACGAGGACCAACCGCTTACTACTGCAGACAATGACTTTGACAAGAGACAGACTCGTCCTCTCGTCAGAGAGGGCGCCACACAATAACAAGACTGTAACTGTCAAACAGTAATAAATATCTGGTCATGAGCCCAAGATGGGGTTCGACGCCAAGACCGACTGACTGACCGCCAGTCGCAATGTGACATTGACTTTGATTATGACGAAAGTTAGAATAGCAGGAAGAAGGTATGAGATGGCCGCCAGACTGCGAGGACGTGAGCCACGGGAGCAGAGGAACTTCCGCCGTTGGAAGACGTTACCAAGCAGCGCAGTGAAGACAGCGACTGAGATCACTAGTCTCTGCGCAATAGTGACCCGTAAAGAGGAGTAACGAGTTGTATGTCGAAACGTCCAACAAATCTGATTACCAACCCCCCCCCCCGTGTCTTGTCACTGAGCAGGTGGTGATGATACAAACTGGAAGCATTCTGGTTGGAATTAGCGCACCATATTTCAAAATGTTAACAAGAAAATGCTGTCAGATCGAATCAAGGAAACTGAGATGACAGTGAAGTGAGCACATCATTTTGCTGCTAAGAGCAGAACCTGTAGCAAAAACAGTTTCATAACACAACACTACACAACAAGAACATTTTGACACGAAAGAGAACTTAGTTCTGAAACTACATATTCACTTACGGTACAGTGATTACAAATCTAGAAACAAAATATTGGATTATATTATAGTTTCGTGTACTGAATTTTGACACAAAAGGTGCGTCTTCTTTGATATATTTTGAAATTCTGTGTTTGTGAAACACGAAGTTAGAATATAATGATTTGTTTCTCTCATCTTGTTCCAACTTTGGAACATAGGGCTGATTTCTCAGTTTCATGTTCATTTTACAGACGGCAGGACTCCTTGGACGAGTGATCATCTCGTCGCAAGGCCTTTACCTAAACACAGGACAACACAGACACACAATAAACGCATACACACACCAGATATCCATGCTTTGTGTGGGATTGAACCCACTATCCCGGCTTCCGAGCGAGCGAAGACAGTACATGCCTTAAACCGCTCGGCTACCGTGACCGGCAGTGTATAAGAATAATACATAAGAATTCAGTTCGTACCTCACAGGAAACAGATCCGAACCCACGATCCCGGCTTCCGAGCGAGCGAAGACAGTACATGCCTTAAACCGCTCGGCTACCGTGACCGGCAGTGTATAAGAATAATACATAAGAATTCAGTTCGTACCTCACAGGAAACAGATCCGAACCCACGATCCCGGCTTCCGAGCGAGCGAAGACAGTACATACCTTAGACCGCTCGGCTACTGTGACCGGCTAGTGGTTTACTGGTGACTAAAAATTTATTCACTCCGCAGTGTTGTCTCCACCTTGTCGTGGTGGTGGGGCTTGCGTGGCTGTATGACCTAGAGAGCTATGCCGGTGGTAGTTTAACTACAGGTAGGGTCACCCACGCCCGAAAAATCAAAGGGTATAGTCCAGACTAAGAGAGATACCCCGGTCCTCTAGCTTGGGGGTTGGACGTGAGGCTAACAACCTCATCCTGTAGAAAGAATTTTGTTCAGAAACCTAACAACGAGCCTCGGGTCATCATGCGTGGGTCCATTCCTATGGCAGCACGCATTGGTTGTGGAGACTGGTTGTAGAGGAAGCCAAGGCTCACCCAGGGCTGTACGCAGAGTGGTAGGTAGGTAGGTAGGTAGGTAGATAGATAAAAATTTATTCTAACATGTACGATAATTGATGTCTTGCATTGGAAAGTATATGGTAACAGAACTGTGCACTGTACTTTAAGCTGTCACGATTGTTGTTTACCCAATTTAGCTTATGTCCTACATGTTATCGAAAAAAGAAATATGGAAAATCTATTATACTGTGTAATCAAAGAAACTTTTTCTCTCTCGGTCTGATGCTAGTCATTATTTTCAATCGCCTCAGAAGATAACAACGTCATGTAAAGTGGCAGATGTAATTTAATGATAGGCTGGAGAAGACTCGGTTAAGTTTCCTGACAGAAACGTCAATACCAGGCTGTGACATTTGGAACATAAGATGATGTATTTACTGTTGATCCTTGAACGCTCTTACCCGATTCTCTCTAACAGTAACGCCTAGTCTGAAGCAACTTCTCTGGCAGCGTTGTGTGGCGTACAGTCGATACAATACCCCAAAGGCGCATGGAATGAGCAACTTCAAGCGATTATTATACGTAACAAAGAACTGCTTGGTATCAAGTTCGCCGACCGGCTGTCAGTCACCGATTGGTCTAACTCCTTAAGGAGGAAAGTAGGGAGGGAACAAGGAGACTGGGAGGCCTGACAGTTCGGTTTAGAGGTCAACGCAATTCTTCGAATATGTAACTAAGTTCAGATATCTGAAAACGAGAGTAACAAATCAAAATTACATTCACGAAGAACTTAAAAGATAAGATCATATTAACAGAATGTCTTGTCATGCAGCTGAGTATATCCAATTCCATGGAGCCGGGATAGCTCAGTCGGTATAGCGATTGGCTACGGACTGGACGACCCAGAGGTCGGAGTCCGAGTTCCGGTAGGGTCAAGAATTTACACTTCTCCACGTCGTCCAGACCGGCTCTGGGGCGTACCTAGTCTCCTATCCAACGGGTACTAGGGGCTCTTTCACTAGGGATAAAGCGGCCGGGGTCTGAAACTGACCACTCACCTTCAACTAGTGCCGAGGTCAAGAAAATATGGATCTATTCATCTATTCCCACAGCTGGAGGTTTCATGTTACCAAATTAGACGGCGTTATATTCTAGAAGACAGGCAGTGAAATAACTGAAACGTATGTCTTGAACTGTCAAAAGAGTAAGATATTGCATGATGACATGAGTTTTCACCTGTACCATTAACTCCGAATTCATGAAGTGGGGTTTTCCGCTATTTATGTTATATATGAGTCGTCTACTTCATGATCGGAAAAGTTAAAAAATATATGGACTAATATTAGGCTTCCCCGTGTGGAGGAGTGTTAGAATACCTCCACCGTAGCCCTGCGAGTCGTAGAAGACAGCGAAAAAGGAACCCTGTGCCTGGGGGAATAACTGGGCCACCCTGTCGTTGGGGACGCAAATACAGAAACCTAATCCTCCAGGTTGGGGTTGGATGGAAGGCTGGTCACCCTGCTCTATAAAAAATAATATTGTTGCGAAATACATAATGTCAAACCCGGATTATCTGATTCACGAGACAAAACTGGCAGAACCTTCTAAGGAAGGCTGTGGCTCAAAATGGGTTGTTTCGCCAATGATGAGGATGATAATGAATATTAGTCTATTGTGTCGACCTCTCAGTGTCAAAACAGGATATAAATTTATTGCGCGGAAAAGTGAGTAGATATAATGTAGTATATGCCTACTAAATTAACAGATTATGACTGATATATTCGAAATGAGTTACATTAGCACAAATACATAATCACAGAATGGTTTATAATAATTGAAATCTATATCCTGCATCACAGATTCAATTACAAGTTGAAGCAGGAATTTGCAAACTGATGCTTTTGTCTATGGATATTACTTTGACGAGACCTCAAAATATTATACCTCATATACAAATCAAAGCCTCTGATATAGTGAAAATCTCACTTCGTGCATCTCAGAACCAGGTCTGAACATTTCAGTGCCTTAAGCAGTAATCATGTGCTATGTAAACATGTCACACAAACTGTATAGGCCTACAATCGATTTTCCTACAGCAGGTGCGTTTCTTGGCAGTTCATTATAAGCAGAAAGCAAACAAAGCAGCGGCAGTCCTCTGTACCATGGAGACACAAACGCTTCTGTAATCCCTAGAACTGTCTGGTATATTAATTCTCGAAAACACCGACGTAAATCCTTCATAGAGGAAAAGTGAAAATAATATGTACGGAAACAAAATCTAAACCTTCCCATTTCTGATCATTCATGTAGGGTACTCACAGCGGCGGTTACAAAGATATATCGCCATGTAGTAGCTCTGCTTGCCACCTGTTTCATGTCGATTTATTGCTCGGTTTATTTTTCGACCCCAAAGATGGAAGCGATAGAATCCTCCGAAACATCGGTTTACTTTCAGTGGACCTCATGGCGTTATGTCTCAGAAGACGGAACTCCTCCGAGCATTAATATTTGATAAGTCATCGTGAAATAAGACATGTAGTAGCATACACAAAATTCCATCCACATTCGCTGAAGATTATTAAGTTTAGTTTCGAGCGTTAGGGCTTTTGTAGAGAAGGAATTCTAGCAGGTCAGTATGGCTAAAAAAAATAGAAATAGCTGGTTACGATTATGAAAATATGTCAACTTGATTTTCACTAAAATCTGATAAATAATTTCAGTAAAATTCACGATGTATGGGTGTGGCTATAGACGTAGTATGGATTGGTGAATGGATTTGCTGAACACTTACACACACCACTAGAAATTACACTTTACACAACACTGACACGCATATACGAGTGGCCTCCGTCTATTACAGTCTCCACTAGCCGTTTCCCGGCAACGGCTTCTGCCGAGGGAGATTTTCAGCTTCCAGCGCTCAGGTCCTCTTGCCACATCCGCCAGTGCAGAACTTTTGTCAGCTGACAGCTCAACTAACTAGGCTCCAGACTGGCGGCCATTTCAGACCAACCTCCTAGTCTTCTCTTCACAGGCTGACTTCCAACTGACACCTGAATTCTCTCACACACCAACCAGCTACTTCACGTCACTCCACTCAACTGAGCTGCTGACAACTGACTCGGATGGTGTCCTCATTATATAACTACGAGGCGGACCCACCAGAAAACACCATCTCCAATAATCTATTGTCATGACGGTTACCTAGCGATAGATTGGATATCGTTTCCGAAAGAACGTGTTTACCGACCGTTAATTAGAAAAGGATGTTTTATCCGCTTATTATATAGAAATGGCTGTACTCGTCTTCCGTTTCGAGATCTCTGCCCAGCAACGTGTCCATACGCCACAACACAAAACTTTCACATAAGAATTCCATTTATTTTCTTATGTAAAATGAAATTTATTATGGGTCTGTATGGCTGAAAAACGAAAAAGGAAGACAGCTTTTCTTAAGAGTCGTCTATATCGATTAAAAAACCTATTTCTGTTCTGGTACCATGTCACAGACAGGTAGACGGACGGAGAGACATGATCTTCACAAAAGGATTACTTTTTCTTATTTTGTAAACTGACACATAATAATGACTACTGAAATTATGGTCCAAGCAATGTTCCTATGAGATGTTTGAAGGTACAGTAAACGTAAGCAGTGACAGAAACGCCCCTTTGGAAATCACATATCTGCTCTCATTACCGAGTACATATCATTTCCAAATTCATTTCCGATTTTACATACCTCGTTAGAACTGATGTTACTGGAGATACTTCCTTTATTGCGCATCCATGTTTACCGTCTTCTGGCCTGTGACGCCGTTAAATCAGGCAGACAGGCACAACAAGTCTGAGGAACTGCTGTACCCTGAGAATGGAAGCAGCAGATTTCCACTGAAATGTTTAAATCTTTCTAGTCAATTACACAACGCCAGATCCCAGGAGACCATACTACATAGAAAATTTGTCTGAAATACTTTTATTATAGAATTGGAGATATAGAAGAAGCGAGAAACTGTTAGCTTATATCTGATCAGATTTGGAAATCTACACTATTAAAATGTTCTGGGAAGTTTATTGTGAGAACCATAGCAATAGAAGAAGGAGAAGAAGAGGGGGGATGGTAATGACAGACACTACATTGAGGGGGGGGTAAAAACTATATCTCCGATTTTTAAGGTTCCCAGGCAGTGCCCACTTGTCCTTCTGGTATAGGTAGATCATATAATCGGATTTTTTTATATTTTTATGACGCTGGAAGGGGTGCATTATAGTAATTTTTTTTTGCTAACGTTGAGAGGGTTGTATTAGGGGGAGTCCTGCATGTGAGGCATGCAGTGCAACTCGCCTACTTGCCTTTGATGCGTGACGGACGGAATAGAAAACGACACCTCCAACAATTCTTCCTTGCCGCGGAAAGGTCTCTACCGAGTTGTTACCTAGCAACAGTGTGGGGATACGTAGACACACGCTTCCATCAATTCACCTACTGTTGCGTGTGTTTTAGTTGCAGCGGTAACATTTTTACTGAGCCTCTGCCTAACAACCTTGGGAGGGATATCAATACAGACACAGACTGATTGGAGAGATTTATGAAGTGCGCCGTTGATATGAGCACAGATGTCAGGATATACATACCGACTTTCATGAGGACTGGTTCAGGTACACAGACACACAGACGGGTTGGAGATGGAATAAGCCTTCTTTAGGAAAGTAGGCTAAAAACTGAACGTTTCTCTGTGCAGATTGAAGCATTTAATGCAACTTATAGCCACAATTTATTTTCATAATATATATTTTTTCCTTAGTGGGGTGTGACTAAGTCCCTTCTACTGCGGCCACTTCTGGCCTATTGTACCAGCCCCAGATGATAGGTAAGGGTGATTGTGGAGCAATTGGTGGAATGAAGATTGGCAGGGGAAACCGAAGTATTTGGATAAAATCTGCTCTAGCGCCACTCTGCCCACCACAAATCTCACATGACCAAACCCGGGCTCGAACCCGAGCCGCAGCTGTGGGAAGCCAGCGACTAAACGCGCGGCATCTTATGAGATGTACGTGTGCACAGGCACACATCAGCCTTTAGAATGCACTTTATCTGTTAGTAGTTTCTGTGTTAATATAACTGCGCTTTCACAACAGCAGAAATTATAATGCTTTGGCACTCGGAAAGAAATTCCGAAGTCAAATTCCACTGTTGCTGAGCCAGGAACGCCGGGATTAATACAAACATTTGTAGTTACGTCCTCTGGTTCTTCCTTTGGTATATTTTTTACACCGTAGAATATCGATCAACTGCTGGAGGCAGGCAGTCTAGTGGCAACGACAATTGTTGGAGAGTGCGACCTAATTAGTGACAACAGCGCCTGCTCGCTCAAGTGCTGTGTCACGAGGAATCGTGGATTTCACCCTTAACACCGAGACACTTCTTGCTTTCCAGCTTGTCTCACCAACATGGCTCCTACACAGCCCCTTCCCACCCCCAAAACATCACGTGAACCTATATTTCTACATCTCGGATACAGCGGTTCTAAGATTAACTTCGGCAAAAACAATAATTAGTAATTTTCATAAAGTCGCGGGTTAAATTCCCGATGTCATAGGGGTTTCAACTGACCTAATCTTTCCAGCCGCATTATGGCCCTGGGGTCGACTGAGCCTCTAACAGAAATAAGTATCAGGAATTTTCCTGGGGGAGGGGTAAAGGGCGACCTGCGCATAAGGCTGACAACTTCACCGCCAACTGTGAGCCGATTGTTTACAAAATCTAGGAGCCTCGACGTCTCAGAAAGCTATGGGTGTCCACTGCCTGTTATAGGGATAGTTTTACCGTTACCACACGATCATTAAAATAAGCATTTTGAGTAGTCAGAATATGGGTGCCAACCGCCTGGAAACAAAATGTGCCACTGTCCTTCAGTCTAGCGTATATATTGTGACATGACGCCTGAGAGCCGGAATAGTTCATTGATAGACAACGGCTCGGCAAACGCAATCACGTGAAAGCGAACGCCGCAAAGATAGAAGAGCGATGTCTTCTGTGGTCAGCGCCGCGCTC
Organism: Cryptotermes secundus; assembly: GCF_002891405.2. Lineage (NCBI taxonomy): Eukaryota > Metazoa > Arthropoda > Insecta > Blattodea > Kalotermitidae > Cryptotermes > Cryptotermes secundus. The sequence goes on from NW_019735462.1 coordinate 1,695,103, forward strand.
GTTGCTAAGCAAGTGTGACGTAAACACATCTCCGCAGCAGTGAATCAACACGCAACAGAAGAGGAAGCTGTGTGTTGGGTGGGGATCGCCCCGACGCACTTCGTTGTGGAACTCCCGGTCGAGGAGGGGTGGAATAACTCCATCGTAGCCCTGCAAGACGTAGGAAGCGACGGAAAGAGAACCCAGTGCCTGCAGCTATAACCGGGCCACCCTTTTCATGGGGGTTATATATACGGAGACCTGGCCTTTCAGGTTTGAGTTTCGAATCTGAGACAGTAAATATGGTCACTAGTCCCGCGGGATTCGGACCTGAGAATGACTGCGGTGGCGAGGACCAGCAGCAATAGTAAACGACACATCCATCCTCTCGTCAGAGAGGATGTTACATAAGGACTATAACTGCAAGTAGTCTGTTTCAAAATAAAACTACTAGTAATGAGTCTTAAGGGGCTTGTCGCCAAGATGACCTGACTGGCGGTAAACCGATAGTCGTAAAGTTAATCTGACTGTGATTAGAATTAGACTGGAGCCAAGTTCAGGAGTTGGTAGTCGCAGCAGAGAATCGAGGGCGTCTCCGGAGTTAGCAGTTGGCAGAACAACAGCAAGAAAGGAATTAGGCTGTGAAAAGTAGACTTCATATATGATCTCAAATAACAGTGAGGCTGTAATGAATCCGTTGCCAGGATACGACTAGTGAAGCCAGAAGAAAGGAGACCACTGGGAAGACCAAGGAGTAGATGGGTGGGCATTATTAAAATGTATCTTAGAGCGACAGGATGGGATGGTATGAATTGGATTGATTTGGCTCAGGATAGGAACCAGTGGAGGGCTCTTGTGAACACGGTAATAAACGTTCGGGTTCCATAAAATTCTGGGAAATTCTTGAGTAGCTGCAGAATTCACGGCTCCTCCAAAATGGTTCAACTCCATAGGTAAGTAAGTAAGTAAGTAAGTAAGTGAGTAAGCATGCTTTTCCAATTTCTTCAATATCTGCTGCATACCGAACCGTCTCGTCCGTCTTAATTTGAATATTATATAATCATGTTTTGATGGGGAGAAGTTATTAAGCTCATCGCTATATAATTACGTAACTTCAGCTTCCTCTTGGACATAAATATTTTCCCTCGCAGATCCAAATACTCGTACTTTCTTGGGGGCCTTTTTCTCGGGAAATTAGATTTTGCTTCAGGAAATTTCGTTTAAAAGATAATTTTCATGGAACATTCCACTTCTGTAAAAATAAGGAATTAGAGTACAAAGCAATGCCAGCTAGAGATCACGTGAAGTAAAGAAAGTCTATAGCAGTTTCCTTTCCACTGGCTCTACAACCGCCTTAGGCCCTGGCCTCTGATTTTCAATTTCATGATCATTTACAGACGGTAGGACTACTTGGACGAGTGATTCGCTCATCGCAAGGCCTCTACCTAAACACAGGACAACATAAACACAAAACAAACACGTACAAAACATCCATGTCTTGTGTGGGATTCGAACCCACGATCCCGGCCTCAGAGCGAGCGAAGACAGTACATGCTTTAGACCGCTCGGCTACTGTGACCGGCAGTGTATAAGAATAATATATAAGATTTCAGTCAGTACCTCACAGGAAAGAGATCCGAACCCACGATCCCGGCTTCAGAGCGAGCGAAGACAGTGCATCCCTTAGACCGCTCGGCTACCGTGACCGGCAGTGTATAAGAATAATATATAAGATTTCAGTCAGTACCTCACAGGAAAGAGATCCGAACCCACGATCCCGGCTTCCGAGCGAGTGAAGACAGTACATGCCTTAGACCGCTCGGCTACCGTGACCGGCAGTGTATAAGAATAATATATAAGATTTCAGTCAGTACCTCACAGGAAAGAGATCCGAACCCACGATCCCGGCTTCCGAGCGAGTGAAGACAGTACATGCCTTAGACCGCTCGGCTACCGTGACCGGCAGTGTATAAGAATAATATATAAGATTTCAGTCAGTACCTCACAGGAAAGAGATCCGAACCCACGATCCCGGCTTCCGAGCGAGTGAAGACAGTACATGCCTTAGACCGCTCGGCTACCGTGACCGGCAGTGTATAAGAATAATATATAAGATTTCAGTCAGTACCTCACAGGAAAGAGATCCGAACCCACGATCCCGGCTTCCGAGCGAGTGAAGACAGTACATGCCTTAGACCGCTCGGCTACCGTGACCGGCAGTGTATAAGAATAATATATAAGATTTCAGTCAGTACCTCACAGGAAAGAGATCCGAACCCACGATCCCGGCTTCAGAGCGAGCGAAGACAGTACATGCCTTAGAGCGCTCGGCTACCGTGACCAGCTCTATAGGTGTTTACCGTTATGAAATTGTATAAGGGAAAGGAAGATCCTTTACTATGGTCTAGAAAACCTGTATGTATTGCCGTACCGAATTACGAGAACTATAATAAATAACACACTGATGATGTTTGTGATTTATGTTCTAAGGGTTGTTCTTCATGCTCTATTTATTGACTCCTATCATCCCCTAGCGTGACTGGTGGGATCGACAAACTGGGGTATTTGATTACTTATTTTGTTCTGAATGTGTCTGGTGGACCGTCACCGTGTCTACCCATTATTTGATAAGTATCTGAAAGCAAAGAGAATCTGAATATTCCGAAAGAAAAACGCAATTTGTAAGAAATTTACTGTCAGTAATATAATTGACAGTTCATTGAGGTAGGCCTAGGCCCACTGGGGCTGTAGTGCCAAGGAAAAAGAAAGAAAGAAATATAATTGTCATTTGAAAAGGATATAGTGCAGTAGACTACGTAGATAGAGGCCAAAGATGGTACTGTCATGTGCAGGGGTGACTATAGATGGGGTTTGGATTGGTGACTCGATTTATTGGTCACTTATAAATTCTCGTTTGCTGACTAAATGCAATGGAATTTGTTTTTTATACACACGACTCCTAAGTACAAGTAATTAGAGCGCAAAAGCCAATTATCAGAGCACACGCTAAGCCTCTTCCAGCCTACTGTGTCTTCACCGGCCGTTCCGTTGCACCGGCTTCTAATAGTAGAGATTCTTTAGCTTCACGGGCTCAGGTCCTGACTTCACAGCCTCCCGTGCAGGATTCACAGGAAGGTAAATTTGTCCTTTGCTCATGAAACCTCGGCAAGTACTACAATGAAAACATAGTTCTGTTACCTCCATCTGTTGCATTATTAAAAATGTGCTTCATAGCAACCGTAACAGTTTTGCCGCGCAGTTGCGTAGCAACGGTCGCTGTTTACAGAGCCACCGTTTAGCAACGGGTCTGTACACCACAATATAGTTATGAACTTACGTGGCAAAGACAATGAAGGAGTTGATAGAATGTGGGTTTAGAGGTCAGGACAGGCATTAAATTAATCCATGAAGCCAAGAAGAAAAGCAGTAATAATTCTGAGCTAAGGGAAGATGAAAGTTAGTACATAATACGTCTATATTCTGCTGCAGCAACCGTGACATTCCTCTGGGGAGGGGTTTAAATTCTGAAAACAAAAGTTTGAAGTGTTTGCGGCAGCGTTATGTTGAAGAAATCACAAGGTTATTATTATGACTCCGTAAGAGTTTGTCTATACGCTCCGCTGATTACCATGCCATAAAGCAAACTTAGACTCTTCTGTTAAAATTCTGAACTACAGTAAGTTGAAATCAAAGTTGTGTTTCTACCTCTTCATGTTAGTGACACCCCGGAATATCTTTATCCGAGAAGGGTACCTCTGCTACGTAAAGTCACAGAGCTCTGTGTGCGCTCTTTGGAACAAGTTAATAAAATTTACAAGCAGTGAGAAAAGTCATATTCGCCTGTACGTCCCTCTTCAAACTGTTTCAACTCTTAAACCACGACACACATTTAGAATATATTTGTCTTACGGAACAAGTACTCATATTTTCTGGAAATTTTCAATTTAATGCGCCTCAGACCAAAAAAAATTTAATCACATTTAAAAAAAAATCCGGAATAGCTCAGCGAGGATAGCGATGGGCCACGGACTCAACGATCGATTCCTAGCAAAAAAATATATTTCTCTGCTCTAAAGCTTCGAGACCGGCTCTGGGGCCCACAGACCGTCCTGTCCAATTGATACCCAAAGCCTATTTCCCCGAGAGTAAAGCGAGATGGACGCGAAGCTGGCAGAGGTATGCCTCCACTCCCTTACACGTCTTCGTGGTGTGGTGTTTAATTAATTAAGCACAGAGACAACTTGACCTTTACTTTTACCATGGTAGAAAAGCAGGTACGAGTACAAAGGACGTAATATTATTACCTGTACATAGTATCTCTACTGTTGATTATACATAAAAACCTCCATGGCCTGTAGTCCGCAAGTGAATTTTCCGACCGAGCGACCGCCGCTTGTCGGTGAAGTTAATGCCAAATTTAGCGGATAGAGGGTGTCACGTGGTCAGCGCAAAGGATCTCCACGGCTTAACAAAACAATTTATAAGACTTTTCACTGTATTATCTATGATGCCAAAAATAAACAGATCCTATAACCGAAGGTAAGTATATCATAGGATATTATGAAGTTTTTAATGTGACTGAATATAATGAAGCCAGTACGATAAGACCGCCTCGTGTGACACGTCTTTCCGATCTGGAGTATATAAGTGACGGATCGGAGATCTCTGCTTCCATTATCACGGGCTGATAGACTCGTTCTCAAATATCTGTGATGGTGGATCAGGTCTTGAGTACGTAAGCTTACAGAAGAAAAGCCTCTTATCTTCAACAAGATCTCCCATGAAGCGGTTCTAGGGATCACGTTGCACAATTGAGTACTAACTTTCAAGAAATCAATAATTATATACATGTATTCAGTGGTTACTATACATATACAATTTATTATTATTATTATTATTATTGGAGGGGGTGGGTTTCCCCATGCACTACGACCAATTTGATCTATTGTGCGTCCCCCTATAATCTTCTACCAGCCTCTATACCCTACCGGTATTGGTACTTACCATCAGTCCCTACTCAGCCAGCGAGGTCAATGCTTCCCCCATCTACCAGAGGCGTTAGAGACTACTGTTGGGCGGGAAATGTCTTTAATTTAGCTCAGTGGCCTCCTTTGGAGACATTACGTTCTTTTACGTGCCGTAAAGCTAAGACACGGGACCCACGGCTTAAAGTCCCTCCCGGAGGACTTGTTCCATGAATTTTTCCGCCTTTAAAAATTCCACGACCTCCGCCGGGTTTGAACCCGCGTACCTTGAGTCATGAGGTGGGAACGTTACCCCTAGACTACGGAGGCCGCTACATATACAATTTGCTTTAACATACTGAAACTCTACAATCTGCCCACAGAGTGTATTTCTGTGTTCCATATGGTTCTCACAGCAAACCGCGGCTGTTTCCCCAAAGAGCACTGACCTTCGATCTTTGCAACGGAGACAATGCGTTTCCTGTGAGGAACCAATTAAGGGAACACTCTGGTCGTGAACCTCAAGGGGCGAGGCGCCAAGACGAAATGATTGGCGATAAACTGCCAGTCGTAAAGTCACTCTGACTCAGACTGTGACATGTCTAATAAGCCTTTCGAAAATATGGGATACTTCAAACGTTTGGGAAGGAGAGTAATGCAATAAAACTATGTTCAAGAAAAACATCAGAGGAGAATATATACGACACACAGTTCAGTAACTGTTATCATCCAATACCTTATCCAGACACTTGATTATTAAAATATAAGCGTACAAGATATTCTGAGAAATTGTGGGTCTTGAACGGGGTCCACTCATCCTCGTGGAGCTATTTCAAGGAAATATCGACTCTGGTCTAGAAAACCGAAATTAACGGCCATGGGAATCCGTTGCGCTTGCCACGCGACACTCTCTATCCGCAAAAGTTGGCATTAAATTCGCCGACAAACAGCGGTCGCTCGGTCGGTATAGTTCGCTTGCGGACTAAAAGCAATGGAGTTTGTTTTTTGTTTTTGTATAACATTTAATAATTCCATTTTCTGATATATATATATATAATATAAAAGGCCTTCTAGTCCGTTCTAAGTGAATCGACGTTTCGGAAGATTTCTGCTTGTTGCCTGTTTCATGCCGGTTTCTTCACTGGCTTATTCTTCGACCCTGAAGATCATACATATTACTGCAAAACTTGGGATTACTTTCAGTGGACTACACGGTGCATCTTGACACCTGTATCTTGTGCTTCTTTGTTATGGGATGTTATGACTGGATCTTCAGTATGCAAAATAAAGAACGAGGAAAACAAACAATTAAAGAAAGAATAAAAACAATACAGATGAAGAAATGGACTAAGACGTGTTACATCCACATCAATTCCTCCGTAGCTGTGAGTGGGAACATAAACACAGTCCAGTATCAAGCAACGGTAAAGCTGACAGTAAAGTAAAGATGGGAGCCTGGTAACAGCTGCTGTGACCGTGAACCGAACTGCTACAATATCGAGTCGTTAGCAAACAAATGCGCAGTAGAACTGCGCCGTGTCTCGCTGCTTTATGCTTCGTTTCGCCAGAAGTGAGAACTCTGCTTCTCTATCACGAGCGTGGGAATTTTACTTTTGCTTGACACCTCTGAAAGTTGGGGTAACCGACGGAAACTAGTTTAAACATGCCTTCAAACTCTCTAAAAGTCGATACTTGACTTCGTCTAGTCTAATATCCGTACAGATATACTGCATTTGTCGCCCTTAAATGTATATCTTTGTAAAATCTGTTTATGATGTAATTCTAAGATAAGGAAAGATGATATTCACACATATTTCATATTCATACAAGTACGTAATTCGCTTAGTGGGGGGTGGAGTCCAACAGGGCCCACTCGGCACGGCGGCCAATGTTTGGCCTATTGTAGCCTGCTCCGGGTGGTTATGATGATGGAGAATTTTGTAATTACAGGGGCAACCGAAGTACTCGGAAAAAACCCGCCCCAGGGCCACTTTGTCCACCACAAACCCCACTTGTTCAGACCCGGGATCGAACCCGGGCTGCCGCGGTGGGAAGCCAGAGACTAATCGCTTGAGCTATGGAGCGGCCATACAAGTACGTAATCTAGACAGAAGCTTTGACTACATGACCCACATATATAAGGTCCAAATCACAAGTTAGAATTTCATGATACTCTGTATAATGTAAGCTACACTTTCACTGTGCAGTTCATATTTTCAGTTTCTGTTTACTTTCCTTTTTCCTCTTCCTTTCTCTTTCGTTCCTTCAACATATGCTTTATTCACGTATCCAATTATTCGTTTTCTTCTTTTTCTGTTTTTATATTAATTAATGTATTAATTTCTTTATTCGAGATTCGATTCTCTAACGGCCATGATTATGAAGATTACCGGGATGTGACTACCCTGAAGAAGGAGGCATTATATTCCTGCGGAATGACGGTGAACATCTACCAGTCAACATTGAGTCACGCCTCAGAAGAGAGTAATCTTCATTTGTTTGCTTATTTGTAATTTCTTTCTCATTCTCTTAATTATCAATTGTTCTGTGTGTCGAGTTTATTTTTTCTTTCTTTCATTCGTTCATTCTCTCTCTCTTTTACTCACACATCTGCTTATAAATTTTTGCCTTTTCAAATTTAACATTCAGTTATTTACTTATTTATTGCCGATCTGTAATTCTTTTGGTTCTTCATTTTTGTTCATTCATTGCTTCCTTATTTTCATGCCTTCATTTCATCACTGTTCCTTCTGCAAAATATATTTTACGGTTGTGGCCTACAATACATTCGTCCAGCATCTATTGTTAAACTTTCACATAATCTATTTTTATTGATTTCTTTAATCTTTTCGGAGATGAAACAAGAAAAATGAGCATGATCTACTTTGCATGCGTTGACTCGAGATATATAATCAAATAGCTCATAAAAGTTCAAATGGACTATTATATAGTATATTACTGCTATGGCCATGTTGGTTTCTTGGCTTCTCCCACTTTGGAGCTGTTCTAAATCCTCTTCGAAATGGGCTATGAACCTTCAGATGGGGCATCAGTGTGTGTCTTGCCTTCCCATGAGAACTCAGATGTATGTGGACAGGTTTCAGAGGGTACTGTAAGGCCTGAGTCCATGTACAAGCACCGGTACACAGTGCAGTCACAGGGGATACCTCGGACACTTGTAACCGCCCCCTTTCCAGTCCTCTTCCTACTGAGAGGGGAACTAGCTTTCGTCGCTTCCGGTTCAATGTCCTATTTGGCAGGACATGGATTTGGGGACTCATCACGTTTGTCATCTTAATCAAACATCGAGGTCGCAAACCCTTTTGTCAATAAGGACTCTCAAGAAAGATTACGCTGTTATCCCTAAGGTAATCTTATCTTAAGTCAATAATAAAGGATCATAACAACACAAATAAGTGAAACCCCAAGACTGAAGAGTTAAACTTGTCCTCCCATCACCCCAACAAAAAACAATAAACCTCAAACCTAAAGGAATGACACCACTTGCTAGACAAAAGCATATATGGCAAGATATGGAAGGATAATATTCAAAAGGATATTCAATAAATAGGATGGAACGGCCTCGACTGGATTCATTTGACTCGACATGAGAACACTCTAATACGCCTTAAAGTTCCACAATAATATTTGGAATTTCTTGACAAGATGAGCAGCTAATAGCTTCCCAAGAAGGAAAGAATGAAGCCGGTCAGGGTAGTCGCGCGGTCTTCGCTCGCTCGGAAGCCGGGATCGTGGGTTCGGATCTGTTTCCTGTGAGGTACGAACTGAATTCTTATATATTATTCTTATACACTGCCGGTCACGGTAGCCGAGCGGTCTAAGGCATGTACTGTCTTCGCTCGCTCGGAAGCCGGGACCGTGGGTTCGGATCTGTTTCCTGTGAGGTACGAACTGAATTCTTATATATTATTCTTATACACTGCCGGTCACGGTAGCCGAGCGGTCTAAGGCATGTACTGTCTTCGCTCGCTCGGAAGCCGGGATCGTGGGTTCGGATCTGTTTCCTGTGAGGTACGAACTGAATTCTTATATATTATTCTTATACACTGCCGGTCACGGTAGCCGAGCGGTCTAAGGCATGTACTGTCTTCGCTCTCTCGGAAGCCGCGAAGCCAGCCCAGGACATGGATGTTTGGTGTGTGTGTGCATTTTTCTGTGTTTAGGTAGCGGCCTTGCGACGGGCCAATCACACGTCCAAAGAGTCCTACCGTCTGTGAAATTCTTATAAGAATATGAGAAGGAAACCTCGACACTCGTATAAGGGTATAAGAAGAACGGATGGGGGGAAAAAAGGAAAGAATGGAAATAATTACTGACTGGGAAATTTTGTAATTCGGATTCTCCCTAGAGTATTGCTGGGGTGAATAAGCGAGAGATAATAACACTGGAAGAACAAGTACCAGATAATATAGAAATTAAAATGGCATATAAAATGTTGATCTGGAAACAGCCAGCGAAGGAACAAAGAGACATACTCGTATATGTGGATGTGAGGATAATAGCATAAATGTAAAGATAAAAATTGGATTGAACTGGCTCAAGTTACAATCCAATCTCGGACCTTCGTGAACACGGTACAATATTCCGATTCTTTTAAAGGAGTGATTTTCTTAAACGGGTAGAAACATGTTGACTTTAAGCGATGTAGGAGCTCCCTCATTTTATTCCAGAAATTAATTTGCTCCATTAATTATTTGAACGCCGCTACAAACACGGAAGCTTCAGTATAATCGCATTTTAAGCCTTCAAATCGAGAGAGAAGACCGGCGTCTCTTGATCCTTTACAAGAGATCTCTCCATTTTGCTTTCTTTTGATGTCGATGCAACGTGGCTTGCTTGTTGTGCGGTTAAGAATCGTTCAGACAGTTTTCAAGTGTCTCCCATACTTGACAGGCTTAGAGGCAGTTCACCCTCAACAACACAGACAGATTCTTGCTATAGCTTTAAAGCAGAACTTTCATAACAAACCTATAAAGTATTTCCTAAGCTCTTCTTAACATATGCGGCTAGTTTGGTCGTATTACTTTAAAAATTGTTAAGAAAGAATTTATTTAAGCTTTATAAAATCGTTGGCAAAATAGTTTATAGTAGGTTTTCATAACTAATTAACTAACGTCATGGAGCTGAGCCCTTCTTATGAAGCCGCCAGTCGCTCACCTACTCAAGTATTAATATTTTATGAAACCCGAATGTTCATTACCGTGTTCACAAGAGCCTTCCACTGGTCCCTATCCTCAGTCATATGAATCCGGTCCATACGCCTCTGTCATATTTCTCTAATATCAATTTTAATATTATCCTCCACCTACGTCCACGTCTTCCTAATGCTCCCTTTCCTTACGATTTCCCTACCCAAATCTGGATATGAACGTTTTCTGATCAAGCTATGATATTGTCACGGTAGTGACTATGAAGAACAGAAAAATTTAGTATGATACCGTGTAGTCTGGTACAAGTGAACCGATTATTCCGAGGAAGGTACTACCTCGGACTTCGGGAATCAAAAAAAGACAATTCCAAAATTCAAATGAGTAGTTACAGTCTTCTGTTGTGTTTATTTTATGAGTACTGATTGATAGTTTATTTAATGATGTTCTTTCAGCAACCTAGGTAGGCGTGATTTTTTTTTAACTTTCAGTAGTGAAAGCAGTGTATTTGGGGGTCATTATTAAACTATATGTGCCATATTCGTCAACTATCGAGGACTTTCACATGCAGAAACAATGGTGGTGTGATTGAACCAGAAGTGCGATAGCGAACCTGAATAGCCTTGCAACATGCGCCGGGAATTCCACGTATTGTGGCGGATGTAACAGATTCTCCCAGCCGATAATGTCTGCAGACCCGACCGTTTTCAACGAAAATGATCCAACAAAATTTCCGCCATTTTATTTCAATATAAATAATCCAACATCTTCTGAATAGAAGATCACGTTACACGGTCGATATTTTTAAATATTTTTCAGCTGAATCGTTGCCGATTTTCTTACCGTCATGGTGTTACTACGTGAACATAATTTCACACTGAAATTTTACTAGAAATTAATCACATTTAATAATAACACATGACCGATATTTAAGCCGACATTGTTACCGAAATTGATCAAATCTTCTGCAGGTATCATCCTTGTCAGTTAATTTAAATTAACCGACGTTTCAGAAACATCTCTGTCTACCATGAGAACCTGATTATGGGTACAGAGATGGTCATTGAAACATCGGCAGTTCGTAACGGTATGATGATTCGAAGTTTGTAATCTTAGAAATGATAACTTCACGAAATATACCACGACCGCATGGCGGCAAATAGAGACGTTACGGGAGCTTCTATAGCTTTAAACTCTACAGCCTTTACTGCCATTTCTTGGGGGCAAGAAAGTTCAATAACGGGGCTGTGCGCGTCAGGAATACCGCATTCACGCTATGCCGGGTTGCATAAAGCCCGGCTGTTAACCGAAGAGTTTATGACAGCTGTTAAGGTTATGGTACATATCAGAGCATAAAAGCAGACTCACTGACCTCAGTGCTGCTTGAGCTCTGGAACGAGGTTCCTCTCATTTCAGAATCTCTCATATTCTAAGTACACAGAGCTGAGACTTTCCTGAGAAGCAAATGAAGTGTATACAAATAAAGGTAAAATTTAACGCTATCCCCGTAACAGGCCGTGGGGGTCCATACGGTTGTGAGACGTCGAGGTTCCCACATTCTCTAGATAATCGGCTCACAGATGGCGGTGAGGTTGTCAGCCTTACGCGCCGGCCGCCTTTTACCAGCCAGGAAGATTACTGGTACTCATTTCTGTTAGAGGCTAAGTCGACCACAGGCCCGTAGAGCGGTTGTAAAGATTAGGTTAACTGAAAAATTTCAATGAGCCCATCGGGAATAAAACCCACTACCTTCTTGTTTGTAGCTAGTGCCTCAACCAACTACGCTACCGCGTGCCCCGTGAAGTCGATTCCGTGCAGTACAAATAATAGTGTCACAGACCTAATTATTATTGGCATGTCTAAACACTTCCAATTTATCAACCTTTCGTCAGTGAAGGGTCGAAAAAATAGCGGAGGGTGGGTTTACTGAGAGCCGTTCCCCTCTCTGCCTCACACTGTGCAGCACTAATAAGAATCTACTGGTATAATTATTACATCGGCCTGGCAATTCGGAGTAATTTCTTTATTCTCTTGAACAGGTTAAATGCACCGATCACAGTGACCGCGCGGTCTAGGACATAGACCGTCTTTGCCCACTCGAACACTCGGATCGTGGGTTAGAATTCCATTCGACGCATAGATGTCTGTTTGCGTTTATTCTGTGTGTAGGTAAAGGCCTTGAGATGGGCTGATCCCCCGTTCAAGGACTCCTACCAACTGCATATATGATTAAGAAATTGAAAAATCGGCCGAAGTCCACAAGGGCTGTAGATAGATAGTTTACATGTACATATAAGAGATCTCCTATTATTATGAGAACCCCTGAGGATGTTACTATAATACCGAAACATAAGACAATTTTACTAACTCAACATTTTATTACAGGTTTCTGACACCTGACGGTTGTTTTGATCTTTAAGAATTACTATGAAATACAAGGGACAAAACATCTAATTATAAGATATTGTTAAATTTAATTTCAAAAAAATATTTATGTACTTAGCCTGACGACTTCGTCGGAAGTTCAAACGATGATCCATCTGAAAATATTCTATCCCCAAATCTGTTAATGTGGGAAATAAATAACTCCAAATTGCCACGTAAACCAAAGAGGACGGATTCGAAACAGACTACTTCAAATGTGTATACTGTACCTAAACAATTTAAGTATTTTTAGGGGCTGTATATAATTTAAACACTCAATGAAACAAGCACCACAAAAAGCGATCACTCGAAATGTGCAAAGACAAAACCTACCTTTACATAAGAACTGCTTAGAGTGTTTGAATGTAAAAGGACCTAAGCGCAGGAAACTATCTCGTAAAACACGAGATGGATGCTAACGACTAAGAACATCATTAAATGCAGCAAGAGAAACGTTTTTATGGATCCAATGGACCAGTACGCTTTCCATGGAATCCTTTAAACGAGTAACACGTGTCTCCCGTCTGTGTGTATGTGTGAACCAGATTACTTTACGGCTTAGTCAATATCTAGTCTATAATCACACAGCGTCCAAGAATCCTGCCATCTGGGATATAATGCCCTGTAGCTCTTTGAAAGTCAACCGACTTTTCCGGAGAAAAATATGGCTTCCATCTTCAGGGTAGTAAAATAAGCCAGACTGCTTCACGTCCTTTTCGCACATATCCTGTTTGCCCTGATTCTCGGTCAGTTGTATCCAGTCAACTAGAGCTTCACATTCGCACGTTAATATAAGCAATCCACAACTGAAAAGCCAACATTACTTTTCGTAATGAGAGCCGTCAGGATGTAACACCTTCCACTGGTCTCACCTGAGGAAAACAATATTTCTAAACTAGATATGTTGCGACCGGTCACAGTAGCTCAGCGATCTTAGGCATGTACTGTCTTCGCTCCTTCGGAAGTCGAGATCGTGAGTTCGAACCCCACACAAAGCATGGATGTTTGGTGTGTGTATGCATCTATTCTGTGTTTGTGTTGTCCTGTGTTTAGGTAGAGCCCTTGCGACGGGCTGATCACTCGTCCAAGGAGTCCTACCGTCTGTAAAATGATAAAAATGAAGAAAACAACAATTTCGACACGGTAAAGGTATAAGAGGAACGGATGAAGTAAGGAGGAGACATGTTGCGAAGAGCAAAGAGTATCGAAGAATAACCACTCTTCGCATTGCATTCTGCAGATACCCAGAAGGCGTACATCAGCGCTCTAACATTGCAGCGAGTATAATTTGTATTTATATAAAAATAAATGCTGTATTTTTGGAGTGTATCGATATTTCGAAGGAGCACGCTATAGCGTAGTTGGTTGAGGCACTATGCTACAAGCCGGTAGGTCGCGGGATCGAACTCCGATGAAGTGGATTTCTTCAATTGACTAAATCCTCTCAGTCACACTATGGCCCTGGAATCGACTCAGTTCCTGACAGAAATGAGCACCAGGAATATTCTTGGAATATTCTTGGGGGTAAAGGGCGGCCGGCGCGTAAGACTGACAACCTCACCGCCATCTATGAGCCGATTGTCTAAAAAATGTAGGAAACTTCAACATCTCACAACCCTATGGGCCTCCACGGCCTGTTACAGGAATACCTTTACTTTTTTACTTTATCGATATTTCGATGCAGGGCATGTAGCACGAATGGGGAGAAGAGGAATGCATATAGGATATTGGTGAGAAATCCAGAAGGAAAGAGACTACTGGGAAGACCAAGGCACAGGTGAGTGGACAATATTAAAATGGATCTGAGAGAGATAGGATGGGATTGTATGGATTAGATTGATCTGGCTCAGGATAGGGACCAGTGGAGGGCTCTTGTGAACACGTTAATGAACCTTCAGGTTCCATGAGATATTGGGAAATTCTTGAGTAGCTGCAGATTTAGCGGCTCCTCAAGAAGGGCTCAGCTCCATGAGTTAGTAAGTAATCCATATTTCGATTGAGCTTGAAACAAGACTGCCTTTATGCGATGATAAATTATGACAGAATTAACCAGATAATTGGTATCACGTATGAATAAATTGAAGACGAGTGCCTTATTATGAGAAATATAGTGTCATTATTCAGTGCGAGGTAATATTTCTGACCTATATAATACGCTTTACAGACTGAAGCGGGGGTTTTTTTTGCCTTCACAGGGGCTCCGATGTTGTATAATGAAGCACTGAAAGGCAATTTATATGAATTATTGTAGTACAAAGCAGTGATTTAGGGTACTTTAGTAGATCAACTGATTTGCATTCAACTGTACGCCTTTAGAGACAAGTGTAGAGGTACTACTTCAAAACAAAAAGATCTGAAAAATACTAATAGCCCACTTAACTATGTATTGAGTATGTGATACGACACGGAATGCATAGAAAACACCGTGTCCAACAACTCCTCTATTGTTTCGTGTGTATTCGTTGCAAGGGGAAGTCTTTACCGAGCCGTTGCCTAGCAACATTAGGGTACATGTACAGTAAGGACATCTAATAAGCTTCATTTAACTTTTTTAGCGTATTTTTTCTTATTTTGCTCAAAATAGACCACTACTGCCTACATAATTTTCCCCATAAATTAATTGTTTACGCCCTTCATCCGGGTGTACTTTGGATTCGGAATTCTCACAGCAATCTCTGCAAAGGGTGTTATTTCCTGGAATGTGACCTCGTGTAGACAGGCGTCCCACACACACACACACACACAGACTTCGTGGTGATTTCGTAAACCTCTTTGTTTTCTTAAGTAAAGACTCTTAAGAGCCGGTCACGGTGGCCGAGCGGTCTAAGGCATGAACGGTATTCGCCCGCTTGAACACTGGGATCGTGGTTTCGAATCCCACTCCAGGCATGGATGTATGCGTGCCTTTAATCTGTGTCTGTGTGTAGGTAGCGGCCTTGCGACGGGCTGATCCCCCGTCCAAGGAGTCCTACCGAACGTATATAGGATTAAGAAACTGAAAAAGAGGCTAAGGTCCGAAGGGCCTTGGAGGCGTAGAGAGAGAAATCATCATGAATAAAATCCTTAACACCGGTGACAGACCTACAGCCGTCGTACCGCGCTAGCTACCTATATTGTGTTTAACAACTAGACTTAAGTCTAAAATATTGATCGAAAAGGAAACGAAATATCTAAGCCTAAATAATATGCAATATTCGGTACAAAATTACCTAACTATCTAACTCCACATGGTATACTCTTGGGGGTAAAGGAGAAACCGTTTGAAGTTACACACTGACCCCTCCATCTGTTGCCGGATTTACGAATGAATAGAGCTACATCCTCACCTTTGATGGTGTCATGTTTCATTAAGCTCAAGTACAACTTTGCCTTTTAATTAACATTAGAGTAGATATGATGGACTGTCATTTAGATAATAGATATGATACAAAGAACGTGACGGTAATAATACAGGAATAAAATATTAGAGGAGGAGTCAGTAAATAGGTCATAAATCGAAGTAAAACAGCTGTAATGGACGTAACAAGCGTAAGTAGCAGACGCGCATGCGCATGTTCAGAGGCTCGTTCCATTGTCACAGTAGCGACCGTGGATGAGGAGTGTAACACTGAAGAGCTGCGTTCTGTTGTGCGTTTCTTTTGTGGGCAAAAGAATTCAATGCAAAGGATATTCATAAATAAATGTTTACTGTTCACTGTGGGAAGTGTCTGTCGCGTAAAGCGGTTCACAGCATGGCGGCAAAGGTTTAGCTTATGATAAAAAGTTGAAACGGAGGAGGTGACTGAAACAACGGCCAAAAGGCTTCTATGCTACGGGTTTCGACGCAGCTGGTAAAGCAATGGGACAAGCGTACAAAGTTGATGGAGGATATGTCGATAAATAAATGTCCAGGTTCGAATATCACAAGTTTTACGTCTTATATCCATCTGTGCCCTATTTACTGACTCTCTTTCGTACTTAAATTTAACTTGCATTGCTTCCAAGTCTCATATGAGTCTACAGTATTAAGGTGCCTTTATGTTCTTTTTCTCTTCTTTAGGGTAACCTGCTAATTGTGTGTTAGAGCTTACCGACTTACTTACTTACTTACTTACTTACATGGAGCTGGGCCCTTCTTGAGGAGAAGCCAAATCTGGAGCTACTGAAGAATTTCCAAGCATTTTATGGTACCCAAAATTCATTACCGTGTTCACGAGAGCCCTCCAATTGTCCCTATCCTCAGCCAGATTAATCCAATAAATACCATCCAATCCTATCTCTCTAAGATACATTTTAATATTGTCCACCAATCTACGGCCTGGTCTTCCCAGTCGTCTCCTTCCTTCTGGCTTTCCCACCAATATCCTATATGCATGAGCTACACATATTAAATATCAGGATCCTTGAGGTAAAGAGTTTATTTGTTTCTACGTAAATATAGAATTAAAATACTTGAAGTCATCATTCTGAAACGACATTTACATTAAGCTGAACTTTTTCAGAACTCCTCTTTAATGAAAATTTGGAATATGCATGGATAAAAGTCAGAATCAGGCTATGCCAACTTATGTGTTACATTTGCTGTTATCGTGACTGTGAAATTGAACTGTTGAATATATTGGTAGCATGGTAACTTATTGCAGTTCTGGAGAAGAGTACTTGTTCCATCTTCATGGAAGAAGAATACGGCAAGCAAAAACTAAGGAACCACAAATTAACATGAAGAATATATCCATCAATGCTGACGATGGAGATAGAACGTTCTTTCGAAACGTCAGTGAATTTTCACGAGACTAAATTGTGCAACATCCCAAGAAGACAGAAGACTCTATTCGCCTTGAATTTCGAAACGCAAGCAAGATCCCTCCATGTACTTTCTGCTGTTCGCGCTCCACCCTCGCACAGCACTTAATGAGTAACATAGATGAGTAAATTTGGATGCGTCACTGTTCATCGTTGTCATGAATCAATTTCTGATAAAAAATTCCGGGCGATAATTTATTTTGAAAAGTAAGGAACATCGTGAAACTCTGCGAGGAACTTAGTGAGAAAACTGTGAAAATCTAACTCGTGACACTTTTCTTTAATTTAAGAAAACAATCGGAAGGTATTTGAGAAATGTCAGTGTCACTAAAATGTCTGGAGAAAAGCGAAAATGAAAGAGTAAGATGGGTATTTCCCTGAATCGGGAGAGTTCCTTACAATGTGGGGCTACGGGCAGAATTTTCGGGTTTCGATTACCTACGGGAACATGGTTCATCTCTTCTCCACAGCATCCAGGTCGGTTAGGAGTCCACCCAGTCTCATTTCCAATGGGTACAGGGGTAAAACCATCGGGGCTTGAAGCTGACAGTTCACCTCCACCTAGTGCGGTAATTAAGAATTGTGGACCTACAACTCCACTCTCAAATATGCCTTCACGGTAAATGTAAGTAAAGTAAAGCTATCCCTGTAACAGGCCATGGAGGCCCACAGGGTTGTGAGATGTTGAGGTTCCAACATTTTATAGACAATCGGCTCATAGACGATGGAAAGTTTGTCAGGCTTACGCGCCGGCAGCCCTTTACCCCCAACAATATTCCTGGTACTCATTTCTGTTAGGGGCTGAGTCGACCCCAGGGCTATAGGGCGACTAGTAGGATTAGATCAATTGAAAAAAGAATCTCATCGGGATTCGATCTCGCGACCTTCTGGCTTGTAGCATAGTGCCTCAACCAACTACGCTACATGTCGTCATGGTGCAGTGGGCGGTTGGATACTATTTTTAACTTATACCGGGATAAAATGCGGGAGATCTCGGAGGGTGCAGCTGGTAAAAGGGCTGGGAATCAAACCAGGAACTTCATGAATCTAAATACAGGAGAGACACTGTTACATGATTCTGCACGCTGGTGCGGCCAATACATTGTCTGCTGTAATAACACACTAATTTCATTCTGACACATCAATACTGTCATGTAGCATAATATGGAGGGTTTACAATATGGTTCCATCCATGGAAACATTAATGAACTGATTTATTTTCCCCAGTCATTTAATTTGAACAAGACATATACCTCCAGTAATTCATTTCATGTCACTCGTCAAATAATGTAGGATTGAAACCTGTGTTTGTATATGTACGTCCACAATCATAAAAAAAGAAAATTTAATACAGTTCCATATTACTCCTAAGTAAATTAAATAGAAGCGTATTAACCGTTTAGAATGTAAAATGCATCAGTAATGTAAACGTAATGGTGAGGACATAACAGAATATTCTGTTCTCTTCCTGTAATATTAGCTCACAGTTTTCACAATGCTCTGCTATCTATGTGCATCGTGGAATCTCCCCAAAACATGTAAGATTTGAGGCTTTCACGGCGGTGACTATGAAGAACGCAGTCTTCTGGGATTTGGCACCGTGTATATCACGGTGTAAAATCCCAGAAGACTGCTTTCTTCATCCCCAAAACATATTTGTAATCATTTTCCAAATTTTCGAGAAAAAAATCCCACTCAGGACATGTACGTTTAGTGTTTGTGTGTATGTGCGCATTTTTCTGTGTTTGTGTACAGGTAGATGCCTTGCGACGAGACGATCACCCGGCCAAGGAGTCCAGTTGAATGTCTAAGATAGTAAACCGAAATAAAATGGAGAGTTTCATGGAGGTAGGCCAAAGCCCAAATTGGGGCTGTAGCGCCAAAGAAAAAACTACATTTGAAAGAAAATAATATATTATGATTATACCTAACTTCAATGAAAATTCGTCATTCAGTATACTTAGGCTCTGTATGTGCAAATTTAAATTAAATGCAGTTGGCCTCCATTATGAACAGAAGTCGTCCATCTTGTAGATCCATGTGTACCAGCTTCTGCATACATCCACTTGGTGGCGACAACATCACAATATTTTCACGTCTTCTGGTAACACGACAAGAAATGAATGGGTTCCGGATTAGACGAAGCTCTTTATTAGATAAGTTGTTTACAATTACAAATACAGTCACTAAGAAATGCTGTCTTCCACGCGGTGTAACCTGGCTAGTCTGTCGCCTTCTGGTTCTTAGCTGAGCTGGTTTCTTCTGCTCTCAGCTCTGCTCTGTTCGCCTCTGTTCTGATCTCTTCTCAATTCTCCTCTGTTCTGACTTAATCTGAACTGTTATAACCGATAGTCTGACGGTCTAGAAGACATCTTGTCCAAGGGTTCCGTTTCACGTGTTCCCTCCGCCAGTAGCTAGTGTATTCCTTGCCGCCGGAACGTCACTAGTCCCCGGTGAAGCAAATCACGCGAATCGAATCACACTGATTACCTGAACATACTTTGCAGTTAATTTCACACTATGAAGACATGTGAGGAAGTGGAAGTATAGCAACACGCATTCTATATCTAGACACAAGATGGACGTGAGTGGTCAGCTTCACGTCCTGGCTGCTTTATCCTCCTGGAAAAGGCCAGCTGACAATCCACTGCATCTGAGTCCGGATTAGGCCCAGAGCCGATCTGGAAACTGCAGGCAAAGGACGAAACTCTTTCCCCTTCCCTGAACAGAAGCGCAGTTCATCCATTATTCGACAGACTAAGCTGGCTGTAATATTCCGTCTCGCAATCTGAGTACGTCTTGAATAAAATAGGAGAACAGTAATTCCGCCTTTTGTTTTTGTTGAGTATGAAGCCTGGTCTCACCGATTAGGGAAAGCAAAGATTTGGGGTAACTCAGAACGGAATTGTCATGAGAATATCTGGATCAGGAGTGAGAAGGCAACATGATGGCGGACCAAACTGTACGGCGAATGAATTCGCAATTGCACTTATTGCTAAATATTACTACGACAGATACATTTGTGGATGAAATATGTACGACATATCAGGCTGGGAGAAATGCCAAATGCACAAATACTTTGATAAGAAGATTTCAATGGAATTGCCGCCTGTGATCTCAATGCTAGATGGAAGAATAACGCTATACCTAACGACTCTTAAAGAAACAAGATGATAGGAATTGGATTTATCTGGCTAAGCAATAAGTAGGTGGTACACTAAGCTTTGTTTATTGCCTGCTTATTGGTGGTTTCTTGTTTCAGCTACTATTCGAATCTTAAGACAGAGGCGATAAATTCTTCTGAAACGTCGGCGGATGTCTATGGAACTACACGGCGTTACAACCAGAACACTATGCTCTTCAAACCAGTTGTTTTATGTGACAACTCAGCCAATATAGTTTCACTGTTAAGAGATGGAAGACTAAGGTTCGATTCCTGGCAGAAACCTGTTTCTATCGCTTCTACACTGGATCCACACTGGCTCCACACTGGCTCAACTAACTTCCCATCCCGCGGAACGGAATCATTCCCAGGGCATAAGGCAACAACGATTTCAAACTGACCACCATCTATCTTTCTATCTGTCTGTTTGTCTGTGTGTCTGTCTGCCTGTCAGTCTGTCTGTCTGTTTGTGTGTGTGTGTGTGTGTCTGTCTGCCTGTGTGTCTGACTATTTATCTGTCAGTCTGTCTATCTGTCTGTTTGTGTGTGTGTCTGTCTGCCTGCCTGTCTGTCTATCTGTCAGTCTGTCTGTATCTCTCTCTATATATCTATGGCTCTACAGAATTTGTTGGACTGTGGCTCTTTTTCCGTTTCTTGATCTTCTACATACACGGTCGGTAGGACTCTTTGGAAGGGGGATCAGTCTGCCGCAAGGACACTATCTCGCTACCTGCACACAAGTTAGAACAACCACAGAATAAACTCACACAGACATGCATGCTTTGAGTGAGATTCGAACCCACGATCCCAGTGCTTCAGCGGGAGAAGACAGTTCGTGCCTTAGACCGTGCCGCCACTTTGATCGGCGTTTAGGACCAGTAACAGCGACAAATACAATGCAATATGAGGCGAGTGGCACATGATAGGACAAAATCACCAAAGTCCCGAAGCCAAAACCATGGAAATTATGAGGCAGGTGCTATACCTGGAGGCTGTCAAACGAACGTGTTCTGCAGGTGAAAGCGTCGTGCCCTGCCGATAAATCAGATTCCCCGGAGAAACGTGCCCGGAATTTGACACATGTCCGTTATACTCCGATAACAGCTGGCGCTTTAGTCACAACGCTAATTACTGGTCAGTCGGATCTCCCGTCGGCTAATAAAGTAGACGAGTTAATGCGATTCACCTACATATCCAGCATATCTCGCCGGAATATCTAAGCAACTAGAACAATGGCTCAGCGCTGGCAACACTATTCCATCTAAACTATAAATTGTTCCTACTCTATTCCAAAGAGCGTAACTTTTGTTTTGCTTCCGTAATCAGCAAACTGCTAACACGTGAGCCGTACTATAAACACAGTACACGGTGATAAGTGGAAAAACAGGCCACGTTCGTTGCTGTGTAAAGGTAATATCTGTGCTTCTATCCGAAGGAATTGCTTTGGACTTTCTAAAGGTCTCTCACAATGTTATATCTCCACACTGAACTAACTGAACACCAACATGTACTTGACAAACAAGTCCTTATTCCCGTCCCAACCCGCTGAAGCATTGAAGAGAAGGTTGTAAGAAAGAATAGCAGGAGAATAGGTGAAAGAGGAAGTCATGGAAGAAGTGAGAGGCTTCATTTTACAGGAGAAGAGTATAAAATCAAACTCCGTGTTTTTAGTCCTCAAGCGAACTAAACCGACCGACCGACTCTGCGGTCTAGCGGTCAGAGTTCCTGGCTACAGATCCAAAGGCCCGAGTTCGATTCCCGGGTCTACCAGATTTTCTGAGAAGTAACGGGTCTTGAACGGGGTCCACTCAGCCTCGTGAGGATAACTGAGGAGCTATTTCAAGGAAATAGCGGTTCCGGTCTACAAAAGCCAAATTAACGGCCGTGGGGATCCGTTACGCTGACCACGCGACACCCTCTATCCGCTAAAGTTGGCACTAACTTCTCCGACATGCGACGGTCGCTCGCTCGGTCGAGAAGAAGCATCAGTTTCTCACAATGTGCACATGCTTCGTCCGCTCGTCCCCCTAATAACGGCAGCGTGAAAATAAAGTGGACAGAACGGTATTTAGACAATGAGCGAAGAATTTATAATTTCTGAATTGATAAAAATTTCAATCTACACAACACAGAAAACATACTGCATCTCCATTACAAAGCTCAACAAAAAAATAAAAAATGATTATATAAAGGGCAAATGATAAAAAGTAATGATGTAAAGAGAAGGGGATAAAAGTGACGATGTAAGAAGAAGAGGATAAAAGGGAACAAGATAACAGTAATGACATAACGGATGAAAACGATAACGTACAGAACAAAGAAGAGAAGTGATGATACAAAGGAGAACTTCTATGAGTTTGATAAATGTACTTGCAAAGTTGTGTATGCCTGTATTAGAAACTGCTCGTTTCTCAGATGTGGAGGGTTTTGCCACCCGCACGACACATCACACAGAACCCCCAAGGGCTGAAGAGATAAGACGGGAAACACACAACAGCGCTACAGTCGGTGGTGAGGTCTACTAGAGGTATAGAGACGACCATCTCTGTCCGTAAGTTGAGCGACACGGGGGACGAACGGGACTCGATTTTCTTAAGGCAAGCGACTATTTCTCAATGTCACAAACATTAAATTTTTTCTGGGGCTCACCCTGATTAATTCAGTGCTTACCGGGGTATATTTTTTCTTTTTTCTTTGGCACTAGAGCCCCAGTGGGCCTAGGCCTACCTCCATGAACTTCTCCGTTCACTTCGGTTTTTCTACATCTTACACATTCGGTAGGACTCCTTGGGCGGGTGATCAGCTCGTCACAAGGCCTCTACCTGTACAGAAACACTGAAAAACGCACACACACAAACTAAACATCCATGTCCTGAGTGGGATTGGAACCCACGATCCCGGTTTCCAAGCTAGCGAAGACATTACATGCCACCTGGGTATATTACGTTGAGGTTTAAGTAACCGAGTCGTAAGGGAATTCAATATATTAGTGTAATTTGTGATTCTAGGTACGTTGTGACTTGCAACTTCAGCACAAGGGAAACGGACACTGGAGAAGTCTGGAGGGACTTTCCTCTTTGACGTACACCAAAGACTCCAAATTCTAGTCAATAACTAATTTACCATCCAAACCAGTTAATCAGTGACATAGCTATTTGTAGTTACATGTTACAAGAGTTCAATAAATCCAGTTATCACTCCAAACCCCTTGTCTAGTGATAACACGTGACAATATGAATCGATATAATATATACCGTGTTTACAGGATCCACCACTCACTCATGTAGCTGAGCCCTTCTGGAGAAGTCACCAATTCAGCAGCTACTCAAGAACTTCCCAGCATTTTATGGAACCTGAAGGTTCATTATTGTGTTCACAAGAGCCTCTACTGGTCCTTATCCTGAGCCAGACTATCCCATCATATCTCTCTAAGATCCATTTTAATATTGTCCGCCCACATACGTCTTGGTCTTCCCAGTTGGCTTCCTCCTTCCGGCATTCCCATCAATATACTCTATGCATTCCTCTTCTCCTCCATTCGTGCTACATGTCCCGCCTACCTCATCCTCATTGACTTCATCATTCTAATTATACTTGTAGAAGAGTGCAAGATCCAACAAGTGAAGCAAATTGTGAAGATTACGAATTACCGTGTGTACTACATATCCTGCCCATCTCATTCTCCTCTAATAATAATGATCCTAAAATATTGAGGGATAAATATTGGGAAACATCGTATTATATAAGTTTCTCCTCCTCCGCCCCCTTATTGAGCTGTACGGCAGGAGTTCGCTTCCATGCAGGGGCAAGACTTTTCTCTCCACAGCGTCCACACCGACTCTGGGGTCCACCCAGCCTCCACTCCAATTGGTACCGGGGGCTCTTTCCCCGGGCGTAAAGCGCGAAGCTGACGATTAACCCGCATCTAGTACCAAGATCAAGAATAGTGGAGCTACACCTCCGATTCCACATACATCTTCATTGCGTTGTTCTTAATTAATTAAGCATATATAAAATTCTATGCACCTTCCAATTGGTGTCCAAATGCCCTCTTTAGCACTTTAGCTCGGCAAATATGAAATAATAAATTTAACCAAATTCTGCCAACCCTTTAAAACAGAATTATGAGCTTATAACAGTAGGACCTACACATTTTACCCACCGTGTCTGTTTATAGCATTCTTGCGATTTTTCGAATAGGGAGAGATACCTTGCGGTAGTGTAGTTGATTGAGGCACTATGCTACAAACCGGGAGGTCGCGGGATCGAATCCCGATAAGGTAGATTTTTCAAATTAATTAATCCTTCCAGCCGCACTATGGCCCTGGGTTCGACTCAGCCTCTAACAGAAATGAGTACCAGGAATCTTCCTGAGGGGTAATGAGTGGCCGGCGAGTAAGACTGATCTCACCCCCATCTGTGAGCCGATGTAGAAAATGTGGGTACCTCAACATCTCATATTCCTATGGGCGCCTACGGCCGGATAACTTTACTTTTTACTTTTACCTTCCTTCAACAGAATCGACCAATTTATCTCTGCAATTGAGATGCAGGAATCTAATTTTAAATATTTATTACACAAAATTTCCCCTCTTCCACACTTCTAAGAGTTAAATGATTACGGACAAACATAGTAAGTGATGGATTGAAACACATTAATGTCATAATACGTACATGTTCAGTTACAGGAAGGAACATACTATAACACACGTTCAGAGAACACACTGTTTTCAGAAGTCATTTACACTGGGCCCCCTTGGAAGATCCAACTCGAGCCGTACTTCGTTTAACACTCAAAACAATAAAGGGTGGGCGGAAGCATGAGATGAGACCACACCGAACGCGGTGACGCAACGGCCGTGTCTACTGACAGAGCTTCTGAACTTGTCAACTTCTTGGGACAACTGCCACTGCCTGCGAGAACTACGTCATGATACCGTAAGTCAGACAGCGTCAGCGTTACGAGGAATTGCAGATGTTTAAGTTTCCTCTTCATAAAATTATATAAGTAATAAATATAGTTATAACATGAAAAGTAATAAAAATTGCATATATGTACATCAACATCTAAGACGAAGAACTGACGTCAAAATTATTATTATAGTTCCTGCAACCAGCGCGTGCGCACTCATAATCTTACGCAGCACCATTATATTCTAATGAGAGAAAGAGAAAAGCCAATAAATTCTTCCGCGAGAGACGTAGGAATATAAAAAAAGGTACAGTTATTCTTATAACCGGCCATGAAGGCCCGTAGGTTTGTGATACGTCGAGGCTCCCATATTCTCTCTAGACAATCGGCTCGAAGATGGCGGTGAGGTTGTCAGCCTTACGCGCCAGCCCCCAGAAAGATTCCTGGTATTCATTGCTGTTAGGGGTTGAGTCGATCCCAGGACCATAGTACAGCTGGAGGGATTAGGTAATTTTAAAAATCTACTTCATTTTGAATCATGAAGCGTGCAGTCACATATGCGATGAATGGACAATATTAGTATACTGTAGAAGTTTTAGCATAGTAGGACATTAGAAGATGGCAATTTAGGGACGAAACATGTCATGGTGAGGCGGGTTCGAACACCTGTACCGTGACCCTGCGAATCGTAGGAAGCGACGAAAAGGGAAGTCTCAAATCTTGGTAAGCAAAATATGGTCGCGAGCACCAAGGGACTCGGACCCGAAAAAGAATGCCCTGGTAAGGGCCAGAAGCATACGTAAAAGAGAGACTAGTCCTGTCGTCAGAGAGGGCGTCCCACAGAACAAGACCGTAACGGTCAAACAGTAATAAATATCTGGCCATGAGCCCAAGATGGGGCTCGACCCCAAGACTTACTGTCTGACTGACTGACCGTCAGTCGCAATGTGACTTTGACTTCGACTCTGGTAAAGTCGGAGTGTGTGGAGAGTCAAGGAGAGTTCAAGACAATTGAGAGACTAATGCAGAATCCTTACAAGAGAAGTGAATAGATCTGCCGTGAGTGTTATAATTACAGTAATCTTGAAAGTATTACAATTAGTAGTAATTGCCTCTAGTGAATATCCAATAAACCGATTAACCAATCCAAACCCGTGTCTTAGTCACCCAAATATATGACAATATTTTCAGAAGCGGATGTTGAAACCTCAGAAGTTGAAGAATGATGTGGCAAGAGACAATGAATACTGTACTTACATCCAAGCTTTCTGTTCCAGCTTCGTAATTTGCTTTAAGAATTCCTTCATCCGGAAGGAAATTCTAGCGCCACTCATGCCATTACGGAGAAGACGGGCATTACTGCACATCTACTTGCATCAGGAACAAGATCTGAAGACCTACTCAGTAGAGCGGAAGCAAATTCGCACGAGAAATTTAGCGCTTTAAAGAGATCACATTGAGAATAATGTAAAGATGATCTTCTCTAACAGGTCAATCTAGTTGCAGTATGCCTAAACACAAAAGCATAAATGTGTAGAAGATAAAGCAAAAGTAATCAATGGTAAAAAAGTTAAAAATGTTCCTGTGTTTCATTAATTAAACAGCATATCATGAAAACATAAGGCGGAGTTGAGGTATAGTTCCACAATTCTTGACCTCGAAACAAAAATATATGTAAGATAAAGTTAAAGTAGTCAATGCAAAAAGGTAAAATTGTCCCCGTGTCTCATTAATTAAACAGCACGTCATGAACACACATGGAGAGAATGGAGGTATAGCTCCAACATTATTGATTTCGGCACTACATGGAAGAGAGTGGTCAGCTTCACGTCCCGGCCGCCTTATCCCGTGGAAAGAGCCTCCGATACACATTGGATGGGCTGGGTGGATTTCTGAGCTGGTTTGAACGCTGTGGAGAAGGGGAAAACATTGCTCATGCTGGGAATGAAAACCCGGTACGTCCAACCCGTAGCTGGTCTTTATACCGACTGAGCTAACCAGATTCCTAAGTTGTTACTGTGCTTAATTAATTAGGCATTTTGTCATGGAAACTTATGGAGGAGTGGAGTTGCAGCTCCATCACAAAAATATGTGCTTGAATATAAAATGTAGGAAAACAAAGAAGCAGAGAACTTTTTGAGAAATTAGCAGTCACTCAACAGGGCAAGTCCTGTTATGGTGCGAGGAGTATACTCAAATGGAACTTGCAGAGAAATGCTGTGCGTGGTGTCCGTTTGCGCCATGTCATGTGACATGGTCCTGTATTCGGTCCCCTTTAACGCGGTAATGAATGCTCGGGTTCCACAGAAAATATGGAGATTCCTGACCAGCTGACGGACTATAAGCTTCTCGAAGGGATTTTCTCCATGCAGCTAGTTACACTGAGGGAGTCTGGGTGGCTCGATGGGTACAGTGATGGGCTACGGCCTTGACGAACCGGGTTTGATTCATGGCAGTGTAACTTAGTTCTCCACAGCGTTCAACCCGACTCTGGGGTCCACACAGCCTCCAATCTAATGAGTAGAGGGGTTTGTTTCGGGGATAAAGCGGACGTGGCGGGAAGCTGACCACTCACCTCCATCTAGTGCTCAGGTCAAGAAAGGTATAGCTGTACTTCCACTCCCCCATATGTCTTCATGGCATAGTGCTTAACTAATAAAGCACAGGGACAACTTTACGTTTCAGAATGAACTGAAGAAAGAACCGATGAGGAAACATGCAAAATTAAATTACCGCTGCGTGTAAGAATGCCGATATCGAAACAGAAGGCATGAAGATACGTCAGCCCTTGTCCTGTCTCACCGTTGCACGGGGATATTGAAACGCCGTTCGCTTCATCTGGGTGTAACAGGCACTAGCCTCGTTCGTGTGGCTCTGACATGATACAAATGTCTAACAGTGCGAGGCGAAACAAATTAGAATCACTGCAAGAACGAAGTAATAAGTATAATGACATTTATTATAATAATAATAACACGCAGATTTAATTATGCCCTAATAAGAAGTTGTAATTGTCAGATGTAATATTTCAAGAGCAGAAAAATGAGCTTACTTTCCTTCCCGAGAGAATATTATTGTTTGCATAAGTTATGGGTCTGTGGACTAATAAAGGAGTTAGGCCAGTTGAGAGTGGCAGTTCAGTAACTTCAGAGATCGACATAAACAATTTATAAACTTAACGAATAAAGTTGGTGAGTTATTTTTAATTTATTACTTAATTACTGCCGGTTCTCATGGCGGTACTTAGCTGGTGCAAAGGAGGGGAGGATATTCACTTCAGGCTTCATTGGCTTTCAGTAGGTACCTCATAAACAGGAAGTGCCCGAAAAAATGACGTAAATGTTTCTCTAGCTTCGTACCGAACGTGTGATGCAAATGTGTCTGAAATGTGCATTTTTTGACAAAAACTTTTCGGGCTATCAGCTGTGTCAATTGGCTACAGATTACAGATGGTTCGCGGACCACAACTTCCTCATCTTCAGACCCTGGTGATACCGACATTTCAGGGACAATGTGTCCTATCATCAGACAATGATGATGCCGACGTTTCAGGGACAATGTGTTCCATCATCAGAAAATGATAATGCCGACGTTTCAGGAACAATGTTTTCCATCATGAGATGATGCTGCCGACGTTTCAGAAACAATGTGTTCCATCGTGAGACGATGATTCCAGCGGTACAGGGACAATGGCCCCCAACATCATAAAATGATCATGCCGACGTTTCAGTGACAATGTGCCCCAAACGTCAGACAATGATGATGCCGACTGTTGAGGGACCTTCTCTGCTCCATAAATAGATCCGGATGATGGGGACAGAAATGATTCCTGAAACGTCCCTAGATTTTATCAGCTTTAATCGGCGTGAAAATGTGATAACAGAACCACAAAGTTCAACGCTAACGCCCATTTTTAGGCAGGATCTTCAGTTGGATCAACCTACCATTCATCGTCAAATCTTTCTCCCTTACATCCATCAAAATGTCCTCCTTTTATTGCGCAAGTTGTTTCAAGCGGTAACGCTCCGAACTCATATCCGGGAGGAGATCGTTTCGAATTTCGGTTGAGGCACCGCATATCTTGCCGAGGTTCTTCACCGTTTTCCTCAGTATCTCCATGAGTGATCCAGGGCAGTACTCAGACGAATTCAACACAGATTCCTTACATATGCTTTCAAAACTAATTAATTCTTTTATCCCTTAACAGGCCGCGAAGACCCATAGGGTTGTGAGACGTCGAGGCTCCCACATTTGCTCTAGGCAATCGGCTCACAAATGGCGGTAAGGTTGTCAGCCTCGCGCGCCGGCCGCCATTTACCCCCAGGAAGATTCCTGGTACTCATTTCTGTTAGAGGCTGAGTCGACCCCAGGGCCATAGTGCGGCTGGAAAGATTAGGTCAATTGAAAAAAACCACCTCATCGGGACTCGAACCCACGACCTTCCGGCTTGTAGCATAGTGCCTCAACCAATTACGTTACCGCGTACCCTCCCTAATTCATTAATCATCTTATCTTTTGATGCCGTATACTCTGAGTTGGGTTCCTCTCCACAAGCTCTTGTGAAGAATTGATATAACGGAGCTGTTTCCATACAGTCACACATGGGCGATACATTTTTCAGTACAAGACGGCATAAAACTTGAAGTGACAAATGCTCGCGAATAAGGAGCCTTAATGACAGCGCAGTTAAATGAACCGTAAATAAAACATAAATATATGTTATCTTCATATTCGCTTCTCACACATGAAAGTGGATATTTCCTAAGAGGTTTGTTTCATTCTATTATGAATTAATTCACTTTCTTCAGATATGTATGAATGTAAATTTCGGAGAAAACTTCATATAGCACGAATGAGGAGAGGATGAATGCATGTGCCATATTGGTGGGAAAGCCAGAAGGAAAGAACCACTAGGAAGACGAAGACGTAAATGAGTGGGTAATATTATAATGGATCTTAGTGAAATAGGATGGGGTGGTAGGAACTGGATTGATCTGGCTCAATATAGGGACCGGTGGAGGGCTCTTGTGAACACGGTAATGAACCTTC
>NW_019735462.1:1725565-1766227 GCF_002891405.2 Cryptotermes secundus
GGTGTGGTAGGAACTGGACTGATCTGGCTCAGTATAGGGACCGGTGGAAGGCTCTTGTGAACACGGTAATGAACCTCCAGGTTCCATCAAATTCTGGGAAATTCTTGAGTAGCTGCACAACTGGTGGGTTCTCCAAAATGTTATTTGTAATAATTTAGCTTGAGACCCAGAGAGAGTTTATAACATACGGAATATTTTCCTCTGTATATAAAACTGATACTAGTAGCATTGTTAAATATTTTTGTGATGGTCCTAACAAAGCGGGAGAAAACCCAGTGGATCGTTGGAAAATTCATGGCGATAGCTCACGGCCCATTCCAGCTTGCCGTGAGAATTGGCTGAATAAATTCTGCTGTGTGGTTTGTGTGTTCCGAAAACAAAACAAACTACCGCCTTTTTATATCAGCTTGGTGTATCGTACTGACGTTTAATGAAAAATTATATCCACGACATATTTTACGTAACAAAATATGTCTAATAGTAGAGCGAATTTACCGACTACACAACACGTTTTTTATTATCACTACATGTTTCGACCTCAAGAGGTCATCCTCAGGTGTATGAACACGGCTGTATAATTACACGCGGTCACATTCACTTTTCACTCATTCGACCCTGTATCTTATCCAGATTTACGCTCACTAAAATATCGAGTTCTTTTATAAAACACAGGTTAAAATTATTATTCTAATTTAATTGTTAAAAATTAAAAGTTCGTGAATCGAAGTTAAATTCATGTCACGACGACGATCATAACAGATCCAGCAGCATCAGAGAACGCGGAAGAACAGCGTGACCTCACAAACAAGTGAAAGTGCAACCAATAACGTAAGTTGAACTTTAATTCACGAACTTTTAACCAATAATAATAATAATTAAACTGTATCATCTGAAGACAGTTCTTTTACTTCCTTGCATCTCTGTAACACTCTCATGCGCTCTACCCACTTGCCACCTGCTGCACGCTGGTTTCTTGCTTGCCTTATACATCGATCGTGAAGATGGAGGCGACAAGTTTCTCCGAAACGTCGGTTGAATTTCAGCGGTGTATATGGAGTTGTATTTCAGAAGATACGAGTAGAATTCTTCATAACCACCGTTGTAAGAACAAGACCAGACTTGTAGTATTTGAGGCTATCGCAGCGGTCGCTATGAAAATGTTATATCTTCTAGGAAATAACATCGTGTAGTCCGGCGGAAGTCAACAGACGTTTCGGGGGAATATATCGCCATTATTTTCAGGGTTCAAAAGTAAGACATGGAAGAAACCAGCATGATGCAGACAAGCAAGTCTTCTTAACAAGACAAACTCGAGAGATGCTGTTTCGGGAAATATTTACATTTCGAGAAATATGCAAAATTTATAAGTACAAAATTCGCAGCTTTTCAATTTTAACCGAGTGGCACGCATGCCTTAGAGGATACAACACGTGCAGGAATTGCATAAAACTTCGTGAATGGTGATGAAAACAACAACAGTAATGTCTACATTCATATTGTTTAACTTGGCGCTATTGTGTTCAGAGTTGGGATAGCGCAGTCAGTATAGCGACTGGCTGGACTGCCATGGGGTCGGAGTTCGAGTCCAGACTTTTTTCTCTCCACACTGTCCAGACCGTTCCTGGGGCCCAGTCTAACTCCTATCCAATGGGTACTGAGGTTTCTTTCACCTCCAACTAATGTCAAGTATAGGTGGCTCTATACATCCACTCCCTCCATACGTCTTCATGATATAGAGCTTAATTAGTTAAGCACAGAGACAACGTTACTTTTTACTGTTACGCTTCCAACTGCGCCTGATTCCTTTGCCTTTAGTGACATTGCGTAGCAAACGCCATCACTCGAAATGAAGTTTCCTGTAAGGAAAATGGCGGTGTTCGCACCAGCGCAGTTGTATCGTCCGTGTCAGTACTTCGCCCAGGGTGGTGAGAACGTCAAAG
The DNA here is from genome assembly GCF_002891405.2 of Cryptotermes secundus. Lineage (NCBI taxonomy): Eukaryota > Metazoa > Arthropoda > Insecta > Blattodea > Kalotermitidae > Cryptotermes > Cryptotermes secundus. The sequence goes on from NW_019735462.1 coordinate 1,727,506, forward strand.
CAAAAGGGGGCGAGCACTTGTGGCACGGCAGGAATGTGAATATTAAAATTCCTCCGCCCTTTTGAAAGATGTGGGTTAGAAGGAAAAGGGGTGAGGGCAGAGGGAAGGGGAGTCTTCCCTTTCGCTTCCATCTAGTGACTATTTTTATTTTATTCATTTCGTCTTTTGTAGTATTTAATGTTCCTGTAAGATATTTTCTTCAGATTCTAATTTAAAACCCATTTCTTTATTTGCAGACTACATTATAATAGGCGGGGCACGCGGTGGCGTAGTTGGTTGAGGCACTATGTGACAAGCCGACAGGTCTCGGGTTCGAGTCCCGATGAGGTGGACATTTTTCCAATTGACCTAATGGTTCCAGCCACACTACGGTCCTGGTGTCGACTCAGCCTCTAATAGAAATAAGTACTAGGAATTTTCCTGGGGATAAAGGGCGACCGGCACGTAAGGCTGGCAACCTCACCGCCATCTATGAGCAGATTACCTAGAAAATGTGTCAGCCTCGACGTCTCACAACCCTATTCGCCTCCATACCTTGTTACAAGGATAGCTTTACCTTTAAAGTTTTAATAGTCCCCTTTGTAAACCACCTCTCTGACACAGCCAAAAAGCTCTCCAAGCTCGAATTTCGTTAGAATTTGTATTTAATTTGATAATAAAGAAATAAAGAAAATTAAATTGATTCTAACGATTTACTCCGTATGATAAATATATGGGTTAGAGGTTACTCTGCGTGCCTAGGCCAGATATGACATATTACAGATACGATATTTCGTTAAAACCAGGCTCACACGAATATAATTTTTAATTTTTAACAAAGTAAACGGGGCCTGCTTGATTATCGATTAGGAAAATATACAAGCCTCTAACGGTTAATATGAACATTATGTTATTTACAATGTTGCTCTGTTAATTGCATCATGTGTCTCAGGACATGCTTCAGTGTCGCGCTCTGCCAGCACTGTAATGAACTTCTGGGCCCAGCAAATTGGGAGAATTTCTTGAGTAGCTGAGCCATTATTCGATTCTCAAAAAGCAACCCTTCCCGGTGGAATTAGTTCTTGAAACTGCGGTTTAATTCCTCGAATGAAACTGGCGGGTTTCTGCAGAAACGAATACCACGTGTCTCAAGCGTGTTTCCCCGCCGTCGTTAATTACAGATTTAAATGCGAAATGCATGGGACAGTGATGGTCGCATTTGACTGTTTTCAAGTGAATGTGGCTGGAATTTGTGGCTTTCTCACATTCTTGTTATGGGGGCCGCATTCTTGGGGAAGGAAAGCGAGTGCATAGTTGGAAAACCACGCACAGAGAGCAGCGTTCCTTCGCGTTCCCGCACAACACACTGAGAGGATATGTGAAGCTAGGTACATCGTGTAACTTCTGAGCACCGCAACACGCCGGCAAGTTTCTTTACATATATTGGGATAAAAACGAAAGCTCAATATATTGACCTCTATCTACAAGGCCTTATTGGACTTGGGCCGCTATTTTAGTTCCTTAATCCTATACACAGTCAGTAGGACTCTGTTGACGGGGGATCAGCCCGTCGCAAGGCCACTACCTATACACAGAAGAACACAAACACGGAATAAACACACAGAGATATCCATGACTTGGAATTGGATTCGAACCCATGATCCCAGTGCTCGATGGCGGTGAAGTTGTCAGACTTAAGGGCCTACCGCCCTTTACCCCCAGGAAAATTCCTGGTACTCATTTTTGTTAGAGGCTGAGTCGACCCCATGGCCATAGTGCGGCTGGAAGAATTAGGTAAATTGAAAAATCCACCTTATCGGGACTTGAAACCGCTACCTTCCGGCTTGTAGCATAGTGCCTCAACCAACTACGCTACCGCGTGCCGCCAAAACAAAAACATATCAGGCTTTAACGTCAACATTTGTGATTGAATCAGTTCAGAACTCTTCACAGCCATCGCTCTGAGAAATTGACGAGGTTCAGCAACAGTTTACTGGACTGGATTGGTTAGTCAGCCAGTCATGGATAAGAGGTCATGAGTTGTAGTTACTTCTAAGGCTGTAGCCAGCCGTCAACGACTTGAACACGGAAGCAGAAAAATTTGTGCCCTTAGGCGCCGATACCAAGCAACGACTACCGAAGATTAAAATAGACTGAGATTTAATGTGTGCTGTAGTGATTTGTTAAGTGTGTAGATTCGAGATAGTGTTCTAGTTATTTGTAGTGACGTGTTATAAGCGTTACAAAAAACATTATCTATCCGTAACTTGCTCCTGTTCACTAAAGCGAGACAATATCTTGCAGAAAGAATGTATGGAGGGGGAGAGAGAGAGTGAGTAATAAAGTAATCACAAGTGACAAGGGACGGCAATTTCAAACAAAACTATCGATGATGAATTGGGTGTTCCACGTGTCACCGTCATATATCTTCGAAACAATAAGTAACAAAACAAGGAAAAATAGCGGTTGTCTTAAAAGCATAAGAAAAGAATGATGGATTGAGTTTCATGTCCCTGAAATGTCTCTAGGAGAAAGACGAGTTATGATGAAGCGAAAATGGCCAGAGAAAGTAGTGTATACACGACGAAAATAAAGAAAATAGAACGCGAAATTTGATGCTTCTAGAAAATATGATTTCATGCATATTAAAAAGAAACTGTGGAAGCAAATTGAATAAAGCGGAAGTGAAGAGGAATGAATAAAAATAGAAGACGGGAGGAGTAGACGCATTTGGTTTCGGAACCCAAAAAGCACGAAAAATACAAAATGTCCAGCGACTGAATCCGATTTCCAATGTTTCTTTATTAGTTTGGAGGAAGGTCACATCTGTCTAACTTCAATGAAGTTTGAAACAGCAAACTAAATCAAGGTACATGCTTTAAGAAATATTGTTAAGCTCACACCACTTTAAAGAATTCACTCTTCTTGTACCAAAAGCAACAGTGTCTGCTTAAGATATGTGAAAACAATCAAATTTATCCGACAAAAAGAATAGCACATTATATGTAATATAGTAAAAGGAGAATATTGTATGCAATAGAGCAAAGAACGTTTTTGAAAAAAAAAATATATATCTCCACTGAATCGTGTAAGTTGAAAGTTAGGTCTGAAATTTTTTTTTTTATAATTTCTTGATTTTAATCTCTAATTAACAGTCATATGATCTGCTGAAACCGATTAGTAAAGACAAACCACTTCAAGTTTTCATTTATCCACTGTCGGGTCTCATTCTTCCAAACGTATCGACATCGGTTCCAGATTGCATTTTGGACCAAATAGTTTCGAACTTTAGTAGCGACTGCTGATGATTTTCTACTGCAGTCACACTGATAGCAGTCTTGGGCGGTTCTGTGTTCAGTCTCTATAATTTCACATACAGAGTGCTCAAGTCCTGTAGCTCAGTATAAAAGTAAAAAGGTAAAGCTGTACCCGTGTTTAACTAATTAACCACTAAACCACGTAGGCGTATGGTGGAGTGGATGTATAATTCCACACTTTCTTGATCTCAGCACTAGTTGGAGGTGAGTTGTCAGCTTCACGCTCTTACCACTTTACCCCCGGGAAAGAGCTCCCGGTACTCATTGGATAAGAGGTTGGGTGGACCCCAGAGCCGGTCTGGAGTACTTGGAGAAGAGAAAATTCTTGACCCTGCCGGAACTCGAACTCCGACCTCTCGATCGTCCAGCCCGTATTCGGTCCCTATACCGACTGCTACATAGAAAAATTATTTTGTTCAGCCAGCGATTTTTCTTGTTTCCTAAATATTTAATTGGCCGGTCACGGTAGCCGAGCGGTCTAAGGGATGCACTGTCTTGGCTCGCTCGGAAGCCGGGATCGTGGGTTCGAATCCCACCCAGAACATTGATGTTTGTGTGCGTTTTTCTGTGTTTGTCTACATGTAGAGGCCTTGCGACGAGCTGATTACTCGCCCAAGGAATCCTACCGAATGTGTAAGATCTAGTAAACCGAAGTGAAACGGAGAGTTTCATGGAGGTAGGCCTAGGGCCAAATTGGGGCTGTAGCACCGAAAAAAAAAAATTTAATTATATCTTCTAACAGCTGAAAAATCGGTCGCATATTAATATAATGTTCTTCATTCTACACAAGGCATTTAATAAACATCTTGTTCTCATTAACAGTGTACTTAACGACGTCAGTAGCTCACCCCTTTTACGGTTTCGTTTAAAGAACAGCTATGTCTTCTGGAATATAACGCCATGTAGCACGTTGAATTTCAAAAGACATTTCGGAGAGAAATATTCCCTCCATCTTCATTATCGAAGAATAAGCTAAGTCCTGCTTGCTCCCTGATTCAAACCGGTATCTTGCTTGTCTTATTCTTCGACCCTGAAGATGGAGGCGATATATTCCTCAGAAACATCAGTTGACTCTCAACGTACCGCACGGGGTTGTATTCCAGAAGACAGAACTCTCCATAACCACCGCTGTGATAACCTCAAATCCTATATTTATCATGTTCACAAGAGTCCGCCACTGGACCCTATCTTGAGCCACTTGAGTCTAATTGACACCTCACTTCCCAATTTTTAAAAATACATTTTAATATTATCACCATATCCATGCCTAATTGTGTGATGTGGTGTTCTCACTGCGGCGACAATAAAATGTGTACCGTTTTCAGGAATGTCACACTATGTAGTCTCATATAAATTTATAGACGTTTCCGAGGAACCTGCTGCCGAAATATTTTTATGCTTAGCTTAATCTTCGAAGCTTGAGATGAATGTCATGTGTTCCTCCGAAAAGTCCCTAACTTTCTAGAAGAGTACAGTGCATGGCATCATAGAAAACAGAACACTTCATGCGACTAGAATTTCCAGAAGAGTCTCTTTCCATGCTGTTTACCCTTTCAGCTTAAAGAGCTTTGTTAAACGCGCAGATAGGAACAAATGTTAGAATGAGAGTCGGTTACATTAAACGGATAGGAAGACGGATACAGGATCCGTTCTTAGAACTCAGAAGATAAATTACAGAAGGAATAGTTCCATTTATTTTAAGAGAACCACAAAGCACGGTTGTTTGCATATGATACAGGGAAACGATCTCTTGTCTATATAGGCAACCAGACGATGGTCTTCAACGTTTTTTTAATTTCAAGTTCTTACTCAAACGAACGGAAATAAATAGATTTTCAATTAAATTTCGAATTAAGTACGCACTGGAAAGTAAGTCGCTGTGTAAAGAGAAATGTGAAGGGCTAGAAAAGTTTTAAGCTCTATGGAACTTTGAGTTTTCCATTTAAACGACGCTCATGAGAAAAATACGTTACAAAATATGGGCAAATAAAACCAAATCAACTACAAACAGCGTTACATTGTTAGTGTTTCAAACTTCAAATTAAATTCAGAACTTGGAGTGATGGGCTTAGAACCCAAGTTTCTACTAACCACGCTCTATACATGCACCTGAAACATACCGAGTTTGGGCCAGACGAAATTATTCTTTGTCCTGAATATGATAAAGGTAAGGTCAATGCATCCTTGTTACAGGTCGTGGGGACCCATAAGGTTGTGAGACGTCAAGACTCCCAGATTTCCTGTAGACAATCGGCTTACAGATGGCGGTGAGGTCAGTCTTACGTGCCGGCCGCCGTTTACCCACAGGAAGATTCCTGGTACTCATTTCTGTAGAGGCGGGATACCGCAGTCGTTACAGCGACTGGCTGTGGACTGTACGACTGAAAGGCTGAAGTTCGAGTTCCAGTAGGGTTACGAATTTTATGACGTCGTCCAGACAGGCTCTCTCGTCTACCCAGCTTCCTGTCCAGTAGGTACCAGGCGTAAAGCGGTTGAAACGTGAAGGAGGCCTCTCACCTCTAACTACTGCCGAGGTCAAGAAAATGTGGATCTATACATCCGCTCCCCCATTCGCCTTCATGACGCAGTGCTTAATTAAACAGAGGGGCAACTTTATCTTCTTTTTACCTAAAGCGAATAATTGGATATCGCTTTGAAGTATTATTGTTATTTATTATTATTGGAGGGGGTGGGTTTCCCCATGCACCGTGAGCAGTTTGATCTATTGTACGTCCCCCTGTGATATTCTACCAGTCTCTATACCCTACCGGTACTGGTGAGTGCCATCAGTCCCGACTCAGTCAGCGAGTTCGGCCTCTACTGGTTCAGCGGTATCTAGATGCTTCCCCCATCTACCAGAGGCGTTAGAGACTACTGTTGGGCGGGAACTGTCCTTACAAATTTGGCTCAGTGGTCCCCTTGGGACATGAGGTTCTTTTACGTGCCGTAAAGCTACGACACGAGACCCACGGCTTAAAGTCCCTCCCGGAGGACTTGTTCCCTGAATTTTTCCGCCCTTAAAAATTCTACGACCTCCGCCGGGTTTGAACCCGCGTACCTTGAGTCATGAGGTGGGAACGTTACCCCTAGACTACGGACTTTGCTTTGAAGTAAGTTAGGACTATATGAACACAGAGACCTTAGGTTCCTCCGAAATACCGGTAAAATTCTGTCGGACTACACGGTTTCACATATCAGAAGACAGTGTTCTAGAATTTAACACTTCTTTAAGAAAAAAGTTTCCATAAATATTCATATTTCTTTCTAGGAAGAGGGTAAATATTTTTTGAAGAAATGTGGATGTTTTTCTTCTATCTCCCCTTATTTACTCCAAACTACACCTGCATCAATATGCTAGAACATATTAAAACTTCCTCCTGGAAATCCGAATACATGAATAACTATTTTCTTTGTATTCATTGGGTGAAGTCACGTATGGAAGAAGACGTTAGGTTCCGTGGCAACTCGGTGTATGAGAATGGGAGGCAGAAAGATTGTGCACCGCCAGTGTTGGCTGCAGCAAGAAGCCACACCTCAGCCTTTCAGAACCCACAATTGAAGCCATGTACAGTCAGCGCTGGTAATTCATTGGCCTTTGTGCTGTTACTGCGCATACAAGGCAATCACACAGACATGAAATTTCTTACTTCAGGTACTGACGCCGTGTATTGTGGCAAATATTTACCAACAAAAAAGAGAAGGAACATGCTGCTTCAATCTTCAGGGCTTATGAAGGTGGAGGCAGATTCCTTAGAAAACAAAAATTGTTGAATATCTACCAGATAAAGGGGGCAGACCGCATAAGACTTAACATTCTATTTTCATGATTTCTGAAAAAATTTCCTGTTTCTAACATTAGTCTAGAAGATAGAGACAGTAGGATCCTCTGAAACATTAAATATTTACAAAACTACACGGCCTTACATTTCTGAATCTGTCTCTATATCGTGTGTTTTTTTTCAGCTAATTTTCCTGCCTCCATCTTTAGGGTAGAAGATGGGGAAATGGGTTCCTTCGAAACGACGGCAAATATTTATTAAAGTACATGACGTCAAATTCCTGGAGACAGAAATCTTCATCGTCTATGCGTTTCGGAGGGATCTGTTGCCTCCATCTTCAGGGAAATAAGTATGTAGGGGGTTACTAAGAACCGTTGGTTTATATGTTCTGGATTGTACGGCGTCACGTACCAGAAGACTCTTATTTTCATGGATCTTGCAGTGAGCACCCAAAATCACACCATGAAGACGTAATTTTAATATTAGTAATATTACTCTAATTACTTTTCTTAAATTTCATTACTTAGTTAATTAGTCAGTCACGGTAATGAAATATTTTCCAAAGGTCTTTTTACAGCTTATGATAACAATATATTCACCACTTATCAGCATTTCGTGCGATGTGACTTTTACGAGAGAATTGATAAAAATGAATTAGTGTTTTCCTGTGAGGTACGGGTTATGTTCTACGGACATGACTTAACATGAAATATGATGGACGATTTTTATGTACATACCTAATTTCGAACTTCGCTAAACCTTCTTCAGTACTCTCAGTGCCTCAACTACATGAGTTCATTTCGTGCAGTTTGTGTAAGGCACACACAAAATTCAATACAAAGCGAAATGTATCTTGATTTACACACTCAGGTATGCAAATATTGCGTTTTATGCTACCGTTAATGAGAGAAACCTGCAAGCAATTGCGTGTTTCGTGCATGAGACAGACAAAGAAGGATTTACCTTACAGTTCATAGAAGTGGAGCTTAAGATCTAAATATCATTAATAAAAAGTAAAGTTATCCCAGTAACACGCCGTGGAGGCCCATGGGGTTGTGAGACGTCGAGGCTCCCACATTTTCTCTAGACATCGGCTAACAGATGGCGGTGATGTTGTCAATCTTAGGAGTAGGCCTCTCTTTACCTCCAGGAAGATTCCTGGTACTGATTTCTGTTAGAGGCTGAGTCGTCCCCAGGGCCATAGTGCGACTGGAAGGACTGATGCATTCAGTGAACACATCGGGAATCGAACCCACGACAATCGGGCTTGTAGCATAGTTCCTGAACCAAATGCGCTACCGCGTGCCCCTAGGTATCATTAATAATATTTTCAAATACAGTTTCCTTGTGATCTATTTTAAATGGGTGCGAAACATGGTCTCTCACCCTCAGGGAGAACACGAATTCATGGTGTCTGCTAACACAACGCTGAGAAGAAAATGGGACAGGCAGCAGCGCAGTTGGTTGAGGCACTATGCTACAAGCCGGAAAGTAACGGGTTCAAGTCCCGATGAGGTCATTGGATCTTTCAACTGACCTAATCTTTCCAGTCGCATTATGGTCCTGGGGGTTAAATGGCGGTCGGCGCGTAAGTATGACAACCTCACCGCCATCTGTGAGTCGACTGTCTAGAGAAAATGTGGCAACCTCGACGTCTCACAACCATATAGGCCTTCACGGTCTATTAGAGGGACAGATTATTAAGAGAGAAGAAGATAGGAGGATGATGGAAGCCAGGTAACGAGGAGGGATACAATCAGGAAGGATGAGATGGGTAGAGCACATGGCACGGAAGAATAAAATGATAAATGCATAATTTGTAGCCGGAAAACCTGAAGGAAAGACTTACGCGTAGGTGGGAGAATATTATTAAAATTACAGAAATATGGTTTGAGAATGTAGGTTACATTTATTTAGCACAATGAAGGGACAATAGTTTGCTCATGTGAACACAACATCAGACATTCAAATTCTGTGAAAGACGAGGAAATTCCTGACTAACTAAATTTTCAAGGTGCATTCTGCTCCATATACGAGTAGTTAGTTAGTTAGTCAGTCAGTGACTTGTGCTGATGACCTGAATTCCAATAGTCTCATATAATTTTAAAGGTCAGTGATCAAATAGGATACTACAAGAAATAAAAATTACAATAAATTATCTTGTTGTCAAGGAGCCGTAATAAAACTAAAAAAAAATCAAATTTTCTTTACAATGTCCTATGAGACAACTTTTTGCCTTCGAAGCTATGACGCAACTGTTCGTACAGAGCCGATCCATCTTTATTATGATAATTGAGCACGAGCAGTTAGAAATGTATACAATTTTAATTACATTTTCCTTATCGTTTTACAAACAATTTCACATCACACATGTAACACCTGAGTCTCTCACAGCGACGATTATGAAGAGTTGCGATACCGTGTAGTTCGTTGAAAGCCATCCCAATTTTCGGAGGAACATTTCATCTCCCTTTTCAAAGTCGAAGTTTAAACGAAGTAAGAAAACAGCGTGAAAGTAGGTGGCAAGCTCTGTTTGGCTTATTCTTCGACCGGGAAAATGGAGATAACCTGTTTTTCCGAAACGTCAGTTAACTTTTAACGGACCCTACAGTGTCTATAACTCATACTAAAAATTTCACAGTCTACTAAACTACACGGTGTCTCGTCAGAAAAGACCGATGTATTAATACTCACTATCTTCAGAACAAATGTCGTATTTCCCTTAATAAGTCTACACGTAGACTCGTATGTAGTTTAGATACAAAGCATTTTCTCTTTGTGTACCACCATAATATAATTTGTAACGAATATGGTATGAAAACCAAACATAACAGAAAGCGACTAGTTTTATTTGGTCCTGATTTTACTTGTAACAGGTGATGTAAAGAAGCGAAAAGAAGCTTCGAGAGCCGTGGAGATATTCATTTAAAATCGATACGCCGTCCATCCAGCTAGAAAGGTTTCCGTTACGTGAACATGAATTTTGTTTATCAGGTGTAAATTTAAGATGCAGCCTCCTTCAGCTTCCTTTGCCCTTTACTTGGGGTAATTCGGGGAGAATATGACATGTTTAGGAAAATGTCTCTTATGTTCGCTTGATTACAGGTAAAACACTTGGGATTATGGGTATTCCACCCTGATTACCCGGATGTAGAGTACATGTATGTATGCTATAATGTAGAACTTAATGCTTATAAGTAGTCGCTGGCTTCCCATCGCGCGGCCCGGGTTCGTTCTCGGGTCTTTTCAAGCGGGATTTGTGGTGGACAAAGTGAAGCTGGGGCAGGTTTTCTCCGAGTACTTCGGTTTCCCCTGCCAATCTTCATTCCACCAGTTGCTCCACAATCACCCTCACCTATCATCTGGGGCTGGTACAATAGGCCAGAAGTGGCCGCAGTACAAGGGACTTAGTCCCACCCCACTAGCAATAAAAATAAAGCTTATAACATATCGAGACGTACTGAAGTCCAGGACGACACAAGGAACGCTGGTCCGACTCCCTTCCCTCAAGGAGTCGAGTATCCGCGTAACCGGAAGAAAAAGGAAAGAGAAAAATAATTATAAGGAAAATAACTAATCCATTGAAACGAAAAATACCGTCTTTTAGTGATTTTTTAAAATATATTTTGCTTTTGGAAAAATTGAAAATTTAATGTTTAAAAAATCTACATAAGATAGATATTGTTACATTTTCATGAGAGTGACTAATAAGAGGGGTTTCGGAATGAATGATTGGATTTATTAATGCCTTCTTTTACAATCACTCATAATCACAGTAAATCTTCAGCCGAATTCTTCTTCCCGACTCACTCAATTCTGATCTACGACTCAATCCTGATGCCTGTTATATAGCGTATCCGTATCCATGGAAACGCCTGTTGATCACCCGTATCCCCTATCCATGAACACGTCGCATCGGAACGGAAGGTTTCCAACAAGCCATCTCCATGGAACAGTGTTTGCAGGCCCGTAACGGGTTGGTTTCCAAGCATATACGGAAACGTGTTTGCCGACGCTTTTCCTAGCAACGGGTTTACATGTCACAATGTATACACGCATTTTCTACACTGTATGGACTGTCGGAAGAAAAGTCTCAATGTGCTAGGAAGAATGATTCTACAGAAATATACAGAGAACCCCTCCAAGATTTTTCAAGGGCTTCACATGCATGTACAACCCCCACTGGGAGGTCACTTGTTATCATGAAAAATGTGGTCGAAACATGTGGAGCAGTACAGAAATGTATAAAGAACAAACGAAAAACAGTCGCGTGTTCCTTCATTTTCATACATATGACAGTTTCAAGGACAAATGAAACTGAAGCAAGTGGAAGAAATAAATGGCTTGTAACGCAGTCAAAAAAAAAAATGTAAAAGATTGAGACTTCAAAATGAAGACCAATTGCGAGTATTGAAGATGGTGGTAACAAAATCTGATCACATCACCATTTCTATTTTGTCGTTTCTTCACACTGCTTTTCCATCTGTATCTTCTCAATTTTATCCAGTCTATTCTGAGCTCCTCTCTGGTCTAGTGGTCAGAGTTCCTGGCTACAGATCCAGAGGTCCCGGGTTCGATTTCCGGCTCCACTAGCTTTTCTCATAAGTAGTGGGTCTGGAACGGGGTCCACTCAGCATCGTGAGGATAACTGAAGAGCTATTTGAAGGAAATAGCGGCTCCAGTCTAGAAAACTGAGATTAACGGCAATGGGGACCCGTTGAGATGATCACTTGACAACTTATATCCGCAAAAGTTGGCACTAACTTCGCCGACAAGCGGCGGTCGCTCGGTCGGTATAGTTCGCTTGCGGACTACAGGTCACGGGGTTTGTTTTTCTTGTTTTTTCTAACGATCAATTCGCAGCCTTCATGGTGATACCGTTTCATCACAGACTTTAATTTAGGTCAAAATTAGATAACCTGAAAAGTAGGTCTGTAAAACAATATTAAAAATGTTTAATCTTATATCGATAAAAAATGGTTCCAGTAAACGTGTGGCGCCGTTTGTAACGCAAATTTCGTATGCTAAATGCAGATACATACACTCCGTTATACTTTGTACTCGTACAGAGTTCAGAGTAAACGTAGCCTACCGTGAAAATGCATTAATGTAATATATTTTTCCATACACTCAATGATAAAAGTGTAATTTATATTCATGAGGGCACATTTTTATATGATAAACGTTATGATTATGATTTTACTCAACACCGAACAAGTACACTCACGTGGTGACACCTCTAACATACAAGGCAGGTGCCCTGTTCGAATACTGGCTGCGACAGACATTAACCTGGCTGATTTTTCAGTGGTCTTTGAAGGAAAATTCAGGAATATTACCTTGAAATAGGCCACTACCGCTTCCCTTCACATTCTTTCCAATTCATAATCCATTAATTATCCTACCATTTGACATTTTGCGGTTTCGGTTACGAACAGCGTCGCTAAATAAAGCTACCTATTGAAGGATGAGAGCCGCGATAGCTCAGTTGGTGTAGTGACTGGCTACTTGCTGGACGACCAAGGGATAGGAGTTCAAGTCCCTGTGGGGGCAAGATTCTTCACTTCTTCATGTCGTCCAGACCGGCTCTGAGCCCCACCCACCCTCTTATCCAATGGGTATCGGGGGTCATTTCCCCGGGGATAAAGCAGCCGAGGCGTCAAGCTGATCACTCACCTCCAACTAATGTCGAGATTAAGAAAACGTAGATCTATTCATTCACTCCTCCATACGCCTTCATGGCTTAGTGCTTAATTAGTTAAACACAGGGACAACTTTGCCTTCTTACTTTTTGCCCACTTACGTCTTATAATTCCTAGGGTTCTCTTTCCTTCTGGCTTCCGCACAAATATCCTGTATGTTTCCTCTTCTCCCCATTCGTGCTACATGCCCTGCTCATCTCATCCTTCTTGACTTGATCATTCTAATTGTATCTGGCGAAGAGTACAAGTTATGAAGCTCCTCATTATAAAGATATAAATATTTTGTTATGGAAATAGTAAATACAATGTGCTACTGAGTAAATGAGTCCACTCAGTAAGGTTAACGCGTAGAAAACAGATAGAGGTCCAATCAAAATGAGAGATCAGAAATATCAGGAAGGGTGTATTGCGTAAAGTAAGTCACAGAACTTAAAATGGCGTTCTTAAACAGTTTATCAAATTTTCCTGCGGCTTGTTTATGAAAGGAATTTGATCAAAACACAGAAAGAGGTTATATAAAAGGGGAAAAAATATTCTAATTGCATAATAATGAACAATATGGAATTAAAACACAGTGTGCAAAACAGTTTGAGAGTCCATTTATGGAATTACGTAAAGTAGGGTATTCAACTAGTCACTTGTTCACTTAACGTCATAAGTGCACCTCATATCCAATTTCGCCATTGTTTAATTAGAATTTTATAATATATATTTAAAAAATTCATTTACTCTTTAATAAAAACCATGTTATATTATGCATGTGGCTGACTTGACAATCGGAACTGGTCAGTGTCATTCAAGGGAACCTTCCAAAGTTTAATTAAAAAGAAAGATTGTGCACTGTCTACGGTACGGATCCTAGGGAACAGACGGAGAGGAATGACCTCAAATAAGGCGCTTTTGTTTTTTACTTTGTTAAGAACATTTTAAATGCTTTTATAACAGCAAGAGGAATGCCACTGTTCCAAAATAAGTTTTTTGATCGTTCAACAGATTTTGGGAACTACGTGAAAAATCAATACCAACATTAATATACAGTACTCCCAAGAAAACACGAGTAACAAGGGAGACCCACGTGATTAATAATTTTCATTTAACACTGTTAGGATGATAACATTAATAGGGATAAGATGAGAAACAGATGCAGAACGAAAAGACAACTAGATATGTAGATAAGTACAATAGATTCGTCAGATAAACAAAAAACAAGATCCATGGCTTTTATTCCGCAAGCGAATTATACCGACCGAGCGACCGCCGCTTGTCGGCGAAGTTAGTGCCAACTTTTGCGGATAGAGGGTGTATAGAAGTGTACTCGTCAGATAACGTGATTGAAAGGAACTATTTTGGATTCCTAAAATTCGACTGGAGGGTAATACTGCAGTGGATTTTGAGAATGGTAAGAATGCCTATACTAGGCGGAACCCATCCATGTTACGGTTCAGTGACATGATTTTGTGAACACTGTGGCCAAAAATTGTCTTTCTCTGAAGCGCACGGAACTATTTGATGAGCCCCAAATTCTCATGAGCTAAAAGGAAACGTGGGAATGGGCATCACTTTGTAATTTAATCAATGACACTATCATTAACACAATATGACTTGGTGAGTGTGAATAATGCAGTGGAAAGAATGTGGAAGGAAGAGACAATGGATTGATATTGTCACGTGTTTATGGCTCCGTGACTAATAATAACGGGTTCTGCATTGGGTGATTGGCTTTCTTAACACCTCTTGCAATCTCTCTTATTCACAATCAATTATAGCGCTATCGCTCCTCCACCCACTTCACAAATCACTGGGTCACACTCCATTCCATTTCTCGTTCTCCTTTGTACACCTTCAATTCTCATTGCCAGCTTCGGAACTCGACTCCCGTACATCCACTTTGCACGGACCTAACGGAAAACACAGACTTTATGGTTGACAAAGACCGTTTACCGCGCCGTTGCCTAGCAACAGATCTCCTACTGTTCTGCGCATTTCCTTCTGCGGGAATGGGCGGGCGTTGCCTAGATACGACAGCGTCGCTAAATAAACGATAAAAAAATAAAGCTATCTACTGAAGAGTGAGAGCCGCGGTAGTTTAGTCGGTGTAGTGACTTTCAACGACATAGAAAACACTTCTTGTCAATACGTTTCCAATTGTTGCGTGCGTGTATTGCGGACGTTGCCTAGTAAGGTGTCTACATGTCATGATATACTCGCATCTGCCTGAAGGGACGGTATGAAGTCGTGAAATAGCCTCAGTCATGATGGTCGAACCCAACAGAGATTCGAAACGTGTACCTCAAAATACAGGTCCGAAGAGTGACCGCTTGAGCCAGCTTAATTGGTAAGTAAAGTTGTCTTTGTGCTTAACTAATTAAGCACCATAAATTAGGCGTATGAGGGTGTGGCTACATAGATCCACATTTTCTTGGCTTCGGCATGAGTTGGAGGTGAGTGATCAGCTTCTCGCCCCGGCCGCTTTACCCCGGGGGAAAGACTCCGAGCTACGGACTGGATAAGGGGATGCGTGGGCCCCAGAGCCGTCCTGGACGACATAGAGAGAATTCTTGCGCCCACCGGCACTCGAAATCCGACAGCTCGGTCGCCCAGCCCGTAGCCAGTCGCTATTTTTTTTTCCTTGGCACTACAGCCCCAGTGGGCCTAGGCCTACCTCCATGAACTCCGTTCACTTCGGTTTTTCTAGATCTTACACATAGGGTAGGACTCCTTGGGCGGGTGATCAGCTCGTCGCAAGGCCTCTACCTGTAGAGAAACACAGAAAAACGCACACAAACCCACCATCGATGCTTCCGAGCGAGCGAAGACAGTGCATGCCTTGGACCGCTCGGCTACCGTGACCGGCAGTGTATAAGAATAATATATAAGAATTCAGTTCGTACCTCACAGGAAACAGATCCGAACCCACGGTCCCGGCTTCCGAGCCAGCGAAGACAGTACATGCCTTAGACCGCTCGCTTACCGTGACCGGCACTGTATAAGAATAATATATAGGAATTCAGTCCGTACCTCACAGGAAACAGATCCGAACCCACGGTCCCGGCTTCCGAGCCAGCGAAGACAGTACATGCCTTAGACCGCTCGGCTACCGTGACCGGCAGCCAGTCGCTATACCGACTGCGCTTTCCCGGCAACCAGCTTTCGTAGTAGGGAATGGGGATGTTATTCTCTGCTTCGTAAGCTAGATATAATCTGTATTTCTTTCGGATGTCTGGGAAGCGAAATATGCAGGTGCATGGAACCACTCATTCGTTTTATACACTGAACAGGGGAGAGAAGCAAGTGCACAGAAACTGGTGAGTCAGTATGGAATTTGTGAGTCGTGATGTCTGCACAAGCATCTAAATGAGATCTGAGGGCTCACCGGCGGTGAATATTTTCAAGCATTATTTTAGGTGTGTTTAATGATCCGTTTCGTGGCAATTGACGTCATACTGTTGCGCATGTTTGTTTCCGCTAAAATGCGTTTATGAGTCGTTGCCTAGCAATGGTTATAGAAGTCACGATATTAATACGATACTCTTCTGGTATGCGACGCAGTATAATTTCGTAGGTGAACACCAACGTTTCGGAATAAACTGTTGCCTCGTTTTACACGGTAGAGTTGTCTTGTCACCAGAAACGAGGGCAAGTTGTTACGTAAAGGTAGATAATATACCCTTTGAAAACGTGGCAAAATTTAAGTTTCTTGGAACGTCAGTATCAAATCAAAATTTGAAGAATGAAGGAATTAAGGGCAGACTGAATTCAGGTAATGCTTGTTACCACTCAGTTCGGAATCTTTTGTGTTCTCGTCTGCTGCATATAAACGTATACATTAAAATTCATAAAACTACAATCTTGCCTGTAGTTTTGTATGGGTGTGAATCTTGGTATCACATACAAAGAGAAGAAGAAAGATTGAGGGTATTTTAGAAAAAAAAGGTTATTTGAACCGAAGAGAGATGTAGGGACAGGAAAACTGTATAATGAGGAGCTTCATAACTTGTACTCTTCTCCAAGTTTAATTAGATTATGATCAATTCAAGGACGATGTGATGGAAAGGACATATAGCACGCATGGAGGAGAAAAGGAATGCATATAGGTTTTCTGTAGGAAAGTCAGAAAGAAGGGGACCACTAGGAAGGCCTAGATGAAGGAGGAAGTTGATACTAAGATAGACTAGATTAATCTGGTTAGGAACAGGTACCAATGTAGGGCTTTTGTAAAAACAGCAATTAACCGCTGGGTCCCACAAAACTCTGGGAAATTCTTGACTGGCCAGGAGACTGACGACTTCTCAAAAAGGAGTTAATTACAGCAGCCAATACTTTCCACGCTGGAGATGTAAAGGGCAGGATCCTCCAAAACTTTGGTACTTAGCAGGCAACACGGCGTCAGACTCCAGAACACCGAAATCTTAGCCTAATATCCAAATGTCTGGAACTAGATTTATACAACGTTGAGTAAGAGAACAGGAACTGGCAAGTGCTTCGTTCTTAGGCGTACAAAGGAACACAGATGTATAGTTCCGAGTTGATTTACTAACGTCCTGTTACAGCAAGGACACGTAATATCCCATTCGCTGTCCTGTAGGCTTGTCGCCTCCAGAACATGTAGAAACTGTTTAACGTCTGGGGTGAAAGCCATTACACACTGCAGGCTCAGTCGCTGAATTGTGTCACGGTTAAGGTTTATGGAACTAACTAATTAACTAACTTCCTCGCAGCAAAGCCAATTCTACGGTCCTGGGCCAGTTTCATGTAACCCGTTCCTCGGAACCTATGTTCGAAGATACATTTTCTTGTCCTACTCCAGCTTGTGTTTGGGACTTCAGCGAGGCTATTTACCAAGCAGGTCCCAAGCCGAAATGCTGTAAAACATTTATATATAAGACATATTTCTATAGTTTTCTGTCTATTTTGAACCTCCCTCTTCAACCACTGGGAAGCAGAGAAATGCATACAAAATTTTAATTATGAAACACAAAGGAAGGAACCTTTCGGAGACATTTATGTTAATGAAGCGATGATATTATCTTGTATGAGGGGTTTGCGTGACTAATGACAACGGGCTCTGGATTGGATGATTGGATTTATTGACGCTTCTATTACAACAGCTCTTAATTAAAATCAATTATAACAGCTCACAATCAACAGCTGCTTAAGATTCGCTCCATTTCTTACTGGACTACGAGTGGGACTGACTTGGTTCTGATTTACGGATCGGTCACTTCTTCAGCTTCCGTTGTCTGCTGATTAACACTCCACAGCTGAACGCTTATCCATCTTACGAATGAACTGCGAATCACTGAACTCAAAGTCAAAGTCACATTGCGACTGACGATCAGTCAGTCAGTCAGTCAGTCAGTCTTAGTGTCGAGTCCCTTCCTGGGGCTCATGACCAGATATTTATTAGTGTTTTACAGTTACGGTCTTGTTTTTGTGGGGCGCCCTCTCTGACGAGAGGACGGGTCTGTCTTCTGTATATGCTGCTGGTCCTCGCCCGCGCAGTCTTTTTCGGGTCCGAGTCCCTTGAGACTCGCGACCATATTTTACTGTATCAGATTTGAAACTTCCCTTTTCGTCGCCTTCTACGACTCACACGGTCACGGTGGAGGTATTCGACCCCGTTTTCACGCAGGGGTTTCGAATCACTGAACTCTTTTGTGACATCTGTTCTATAACTTAGGGGTGAACCGAATATAAGTTAACATGTCTTATAGTTCCTATGTTATTCTGTTTTTATCCGTTGCAGTGGAAACGTGTCTTAGCGCTAACAATGGACAACTCCGGCTTTCAAGTACATACTGAAAATATTATACAGTCAAGTGAAAGTGCAACCCCTGGAAAGTTCCACATACACAACAATAATAAAAGCACTAACAGAATTTCAGAGAAAAGAAGAGGATTCCGAGTAGTCTTTAAAAATATTCACCCAACAACTGAATTAAATGAAATAAAGCTAAGCCTCCAAGAAAAGGGGTATGAAGTAACAAACATCTGGAACATCAAACAACGCGACACAAAAATACCACTACCGTTGTATTTTATAGATTTAAAACCAAATGAAAATAACAAAGAAATATACAAGATAGATTTACTCTTAAACACAAAAGTACAATTCCAAGCTCCCCACGTCAAACGAGAAATTCCCCGGTGCAAACGTTGTCAAAGATTTGGGAACACGAAAAACTTCTGCCGACAGAGCCCCAGATGTGTCAAATGTGCATCAGAACATCGAACAGAAGAATTCCCAAGAAAAACAAAAGTTTCCAATGTCAAATGCGTAAATTGCAGTGATTACCACCCAGCCAACTACAGAGGCTGCTTAGTACACAAGCAACTGCAACAAAAATTCTACCCAACATTACGAGAACGAAAAATACAAATCAGACCACTTCAGACAGGAATAACATATTGCCAAGCAGCACAGCGACTACCAAACACCACTGCAACACAAGAAATTCGAACCACTCCCAGCGTCATGGTACTACAACCTTCTAATGATCTAGCTGAAGTCCGTCAAATGATGAAGACGCTAATGGATCAGATGGGCACCCTCATAAATCTTATGTCGAGGCTCATCAATAAAACTAAATAACGGCTCCACTACTAAACATCGCAGAATGGAACGCCAACGGCTTGTGCCAACGTGCTCAAGAAATACAGACATTCATACAAAACTTCGACTTAAGACATACTCCTAATCTCAGAAACTCACTTCACTGACAGAAGCTACATAAAGATACCAAAATGCAATGTATATAGCACAAATCACCCTGACAACACAGCTCACGGAGGCACGGCCATAATTATAAAACAAACAATCAAACATTATGAACGAGCTAAATACAGTCTCAACAACAAACAAGCCACAGTGTCACCATAGAAGACAGCACAGGACAACTGACAAGGGCTGCAGTGTATTGCCCGCCCAGATATAACAATAAATACGTTGACTACACCAACTTCTTGAAGACATTAGGTAATCGAGTCCTAGTCGGCGGAGACTTTAATGCCAAGAATACAATATGGGGTTCAAGAATTACAACAACCAAAGGCAGGGAACTACAAAAATCTATTAGAAACAATAACTTAATTTGTATAACAACAAGGCAACCTACGTACTGGCCTTCTGATCCTAAGAAAATACCAGACCTAATTGACTTCTGCATCGCAAAAGGAATCAACTCAAAACATATCCTCGTTGAATCATGTTTGGAGCTTACCTCAGATCATACACCAATATTAGTGACCATCCTAACCTCCGTCCGAGGAAACCCAAAAAAACCATTGCTCACTAGCAGCAAGACTAACTGGAACACATTCAGGGAAAAACTAGACGAGCTCATCACTCTAGAAATGCCACTAAAAACCAATCTAGATATAGAAGAAGCCGTGGAAACTGTAACTAAAGCCATACAAGAAGCAGCGAGGCAAGCAACAGCAGATAGAGATAACACACACATCATTGAAAAATGCCCCAAAGAATTGAAAGAAAAACTCCGCGAAAAAAGGAAAGCAAGAAAAAGATGGCAACTAACAAGGAGTCCAGCTGATAAACAAAAGTACAACAGACTTGCAAAAGAACTTAAAAAGTTAACATATAAATTAAAAAATGACTCAGTACAAGAATACCTCAGAGGACTAACCCCAACCGAAGCCACGAATTACTCTGTGGAAAGCTACCCGTAAATTAAAACAACCCGAACTGCATATACCTCCAATAAGGAAACGAGACAACACCCGGGCTAGAACTGACCTGCAAAAGGCTACGACTTTGGCCGAACAACTACGCACAGTTTTCCAACCTAGTCCATCCCGACTATCAGCAGCTGAAGAGGAAATTAACAAACAGCTCGAGACTCCGCTTCAGATGGCTTTCCCAATAAATAAAACCACTCAAAGAGAGGTAGAAACTATCATACTCCATGGCATTAGTTCAAAAAAGCACGGGATCTGACCTCATCACCGGCATAATACTAAAAGAACTGTCCGACAAAGGATTCAGAGTCCTAACACACATCTTCAATGCAATTTGACGACTCGAATACTTCCCCTGTCAATGGAAAGTCGCGCAAATAGTCACGATTTTTAAAACAGGAAAATATCCAAACGATGTTGCATCGGATAGACCCATCAGTCTCCTACCGATTCTCTCCAAAGTTCTGGAAAAAATTCTGCTCAGACGGTTAGTACCTGAAATCGACGATAATTAGCTCATACCTACACATCAATTTGGCTTCAGAAAAGGTCACGGAACAATCGAACAAATACATCGATTAGTAAACCAAATTCATAGTGATTTTGTAAACAGGCGCTACTGCTCAGCTGTATATGTTGATACAAGCCAAGCCTTCGATAAAGTATGGCATATAGGCTTATTATACAAACTTAATTGCGCTCTTCCACATCCAATGTATTCCTTACTAAAGTCCTACCTTACCGACAGAACTTTTTTAGTTAAATACGACGAAGCCTATACCGACTTATACCCTGTCTTATCCGGAGTTCCGCAGGGAAGTATCCTAGGGCCTATGTTATACTCCATATATACGGCTGACTTGCCAGAAACCGGACAAACAATGCTTGGCACCTATGCCGACGACACAACAATACTAGCGTCTCATGAAGCATCCCGGATACTGCAAACACACTTAGACCAATTTGAAGAATGGCTACAGCGGTGGAGAATTGAGGCCAACGAAACCAAATCCGTGCACATCACCTTCGCTTTGAGACACGGAACCTGCCCCCCGGTACTATTAAACGGAACATGCATACCACAAGAGAAATCAATCAAATACTTAGGCCTTCACCTGGACAGGCGGTTGACCTGGCGCACACATATTCTCGCCAAAAGAAAACAACTGGACATCAAATTTAGTCAGATGCATTGGCTATCTGGCAAGAATTCAGAACTGTCTAACGAAAATAAACTCCTAGTTTACAAGACAATACTGAAGGCGCACAATTATGGGGAACTGCAAGTACATCCAATACGGAAATGTTGCAGAGATTCCAAAACAAAGCACTTCGCGCCATAGTCAATGCACCGTGGTACGTCCCAAACAGACTACTACATGCCGATCTAGGCATACACACAGTACGGGAAGAAACCACAAACATCAGCCGTAAATACAAACACAACATAACAGCACACCCAAATGAACTGGCAACCACACTATTAAACGATGCAGAGGAGCCCAGAAGACTGAAAAGGCATAAACCAAACGACCTAACGACGCGCTTCATATAAATGCAATACACGAAATAACAAAGTCACACTGGAAATAGATCCGTAGAGAATGCTCACTGGAGCATTACTCTCCCCGACAGGTTCTCTCTTAGTATTTAAGCTTTAGATTAAATATCACATAAGATGTACTTACAGCCCATAATGGGACTGATTGTACAAATACATGGAGATACACCAAAAAAAATTCGGCTTTCAGGCGTCATGTCACAATAATAAAGCGGATGTTATAAAAACAGGGTGTAAGACTGAGGTTAGCTCAGGCTAGAATCTAGTGGCTGGCTCTCATGCACATGGAAATAAAAATTGCTTATTCATAAAATACGCTGGAATTCTTGGACAGGTGAGCTATTATCAGCTTCTAGAGGTGAATTCAGTTTCGTCACGTAATATAATCAGAAAAGAAGTAGATGAAATAGAGCCAAATAATCCACGAAGCATTAAATCATTTAAAATAATTGGAAATACGTATTGCTTTCTGATGAATTTTACGTTCATTTGAATGCGAGACACAGAAGGACACGAGGAACAGAAGATGGGAGTCATGAATATGGAAATAGCATTCCGAGTGCAAGCCAGACATTCATTGCTCTGCTAATTACAGTTCCTCTAATATTTTGGCGACAGAAATTATTCTACGGACGCGCGGCACGAGTGGCAGAGACGCCGTAGTTCGGAACCGTGTAATTATTAGAGCAGTGTGAAGTGTCTCCATATCAGTCGGTGTACCGGAAGGGGGAGGGGGGGGACGCAATATCTGACTAATCTCACGTTGCGCCGCCTTTACTTAAAAGACAAGGGGTCACTTTGTGGGTCACAAAATTATCATTTTTTTAAGAAACTCAAAAGTTTCATTACCATGTACAAAAATCCCGCCATTCAACTCTATCCTGTGCCAGTTTAAAGGGGTTGCATAAGAAGACGAGGATGTTCTCAACTGTCCGCGAAAATATGAGATTCTAAATAAATCTGCTCCAGCACAGCGCGCCCCGAACATCAACAGGACAACACAAAAATCCTATTCTCCAAACAACAGAACCACAAGGCGGTAGACACTCGGCTTCTTGAAAGAGAAGAAATAAAAAGGACACGAACCAATTTGGTTTAAAAATTTTAATAAAAACTTTTCAACGTACTCACTGTAATTATAAATATTTTAACGCATTAGTACAAGCCGCTGTAATTATACTCATTGTATTATGATAACATTCTATGTATATATTAATATTCACAAAACATATCGTAATAGTGGTTGCTAATTGTATTGATATCCTTCTGAAGAAGGTCTCTCAGACCGAAAGATGTTAAGGATAAAATATCAAAAAGAAAAAACTTCATTAGTCACACTGGATGGAATTAATTAACCTTTTATTAACTGCTCCATGGACTTAAATTTAAAATAAATAAAACACATTTGAAAGTAATATATTTTAATTACACCCAATTCTTTTATTCCGTTTCTTCAATAAATAAATATCACACTTCCTCTCCAAGACGTAGCGTATATCTTGCTGAGCTGAACAGTGTTAATTCTCATGGTGTTTACATGACGTCACGGCATGAGCTGAATTCCTGTTATTGAGTTCTTCTTTCTCCAGAAAAGCATTTGAATGTATCAGGGCTGCAATATGCGCCAGATACTGAGATAAATACACCACCCTCCAGGAAAATGAAATAACTATGAAAATATTTATTATTGTTAAAGAAATTTACCACTATATTAACATTTCTGTCTTCTGGGATATGACACTTCAGATGAAAATATTTCCTCCATTTTCAGGACAAAATATTAATTCATCCTGAAGAAAGACTGTACAGTACACTGTACAGACGAGCAACACGCCATGTCCTCACACGAGTTGCAAAGTGCATTGATGTTGACGGTGGAATTTTCGAAAATGTATTATACTAGGTAAACTGCACCAACTTTTTCACTTAAACAATAAATACCGGTATTAGAAACAGTATGTAATATCTGTCTCTTATCAACAGTTTTGGAACTGTATAGTTAAAATATCTCTATCTCGGAAATCGTTCAGATTATGACATACATAAATACGTGTTTCTTAGAAAGACCGATACTGTGACCTCTCTGAATACTGACTTTCCTCCTGGGCCACTCTGTATATACCGTATTACTTCGAAAATAAGATGCACATTTTACACATTTTATCCCGCCAAGGATTTGAGGTGCGTCTTAAATTTGAGGAATATACACTTTTTTAATTCTTTTCCTAAAACCCATATTCAGAAACTGGATGCGTCTTAAATTTAAGGCGTCTTATGTTCGAAGTAATACGTGTTATTAAGAATTAAAATCATGAACTCAGATTGCAATGATGTTCCACTGTAACAGGTTTATAATTAATCATTACAATTAATATTTTTTGCTAAGAATTTCCTATTCAATGACCTCCCAGAATATTGATCTTCCTTCCTGGGACACTCTGTATATACATAGCTATTCGTTTTACGGCGATAAGTACTGAATGATTACAGACAAGCATATTGACTTTGTATGCTGATAGATCCTAAACAAACTTACGAATTCAGTATTAACCATTTCTTACATGTTATGACACAAAAAAGACAGCGTCGCGAATACATTGTATACATAACTTTATCATCGGAGTGTATAATTGTGTATAATTGTGTAATGTTCCTGCCAGAATCATCATATAGACTGAACTATTTTAAGTAAAGCGAGCGTCATTCTGTATATTTTAGGTTTTATCTCGGCCTCTATAGAGGTCTACTGCAGATCTTAATTTGATTACCCTCGAAGAGACTCGGATACGTCAAAAGATGCTTGAACGCAAAACCTTAGCACACTGCAATTCATTACAGAAGCGAAACAGTCCCTTGGAAGGCTGTAAATCTCTTGTGACGACGGTGATCCCCAAGTGTGTATGCTCTTTCACTTGCTTCTTCAAAGGCATCTTTCAGCATTTCAACAGCACCTCTCAACATTCCTAACACTCAACGGAGAAACACAGAATCATACCCTCATTTCCGTGGCATAAATAATGAACAGGCTTCGCAAATCCGAGCTCCAGTAGAACTGATTTACTGGTTGAAATGTGAGGTATTTCTTTTCTCAGAAGTTACAAACTTCAATTTTTTTTATCTTCAAGCAAAAATTTTCCGTTAAATTAAAAATAAAACTATTCTTCAGCATGAAAAAGAAAGACATGAGCCGGGACAGCTCAGTTGGTACAGTGATTAAATTGTGACATGAAGCCTGAAAGCCGAAATAGTGAAGTCATGAAAGACGGTCATTGCTAGGTAACGGTTTATTAAAACACGTTTCCGAGACGACCAGCTGGAACAGTCTGTTTATAAGCAACGACTAAATAAACACTAAGTTTCCGTTACAACGGCGTGTTGAAGCACGTTTTCATGGCAACGGCAATTAACATAGGAATGAACAGTTATGGTTGGTGTTCTATATCCGGTCCGCTGAAGCCAGCTCAGGCCGAGATAAAGAAACCAGAGACAGAGAGTTCGAGAGAGAGGGTTCCAGAGAACTGAGGATGGATGATTCAGTAGTTAAAATGTTGAAGACGTTGTTTCATATGTTATAGTTAAAGTAATTATTTAGAATGTTATAATTAATTGTAGTTACGACTTGTGAGTATCCAGTAAATCGATTCACCAATCCAAACCCCGTCTACAAGTCACTANACGTGTTCACAGACGACCCAACTTGTGAAAGGTGCCTACAAGAAGATGAATCAGCCACACACCTCCTATGTGAATGTGAGGCTATAGCTTACTTAAGATATCACCACCTGGGTCAATTCTTCAAGGAACCAAGTGACTTTTATGATGCCCCCATAAATAAAGTCATACATTTCATTCGAAGTGTAGGATTAATAAAGGGTTAATCCAAAGGAGAAGCACAGTAGATCATTGAAGATCGCAGTGCGAGTGCCGGGTTTTATGGCTCACACCTCATACTCGTAGGCCGAATCATGCAGTGTTAAATAAATTATAAGAAGAGACAAAGAGCCTTCGAAGTGTGAATTTTAACACACGGACATAGTTGCACAGAGATGTGTTAAAACTGGGATATTCTTCGCACATTTCATCCACCCCGATGCCCATTCATTGAAAACAAGAACCTATCGTTAGAGATGCAAATGTGTGTTCATGCGAAGCTAATCACATTACAGGTACAAAAGACAAACAATATACATGTATCCCTTATATTTATTTAAATACTCACGGAACCAGAAGTAGCTCAGACATAATACGTATATCTTAATATAGTGGAACCGTGAGTCTTTTAAAGTACAGTCTGACCGCCTCTGTGGTCTAGTGGTCACACTTCCTGGCTACAGATCCAGATGTCCCGGGTTCAAGTAGTGGGTCTGGAACGGGATCCACTCAGTCTCGTGAGGATAATTCAGGAGTTATTTCAAGGAAATAGGGGCTCCGGTCTAGAAAACCGAAATTAACGACCCTGGGAATACGTTGCGCTGACCACTCGAAACCCTCTATCCGCTAAATTTGGCACTAACTTCGCTGAGAGGTGGCGGTTGCTCGGTCGGTATAGTTCGCTTGCGGACTAGAAGCCACAGAGATTTTGTCAGTTTTACGTCTGCCTGTCACATGACATGAATTTTAACTTGACATCTCGGTCAAAGAACGCGGTGGTAGTTTTCAATTAGTTCCGAAATGAAACAGTTTGCTTTTACTTTCAGTTACCTTTATAGGTAAAGTTGTCCCTGTGCTTAGCTACTTAAACACTATACCATGAAGGCGTACAGGGAGTGGACGTATAGACCCACGTTTTCTTGACCTTTACAATAAAGCTAAAGTGTGTTTGCTTAGATGCAGAAAGCAGATCTTTGAATACTACAAGTTACATGAGCTCAACTCGTAAAACGGGTTTTATCTTGAGCCATATTATTTTACGGTTTTTGCTTAGGTTTTGTGAGAAAGAGTAAATTTCGATTTCTGTGTGATGTCAAGCAGAGTGGGCGGATATCTACTGAAATTTCGTGTATCTAATAACCTTTTCTATGCCGGTCACAGTAGCCGAGCAGTCTAAGGTATGTACTGTCTTCGCTCACTCGGAAGCAGGGATCGTGGGTTCGGATCTGTTTCCCGTGAGTTACGAACTGAATTCTTATATATTATTCTTAGACACTGCGGGTCACGGTAGCCGAGCGGTCTGAGGCATGAACTGTCTTCGCTCGCTCTGAATCCGGGACCGTGGGTTCGGATCTGTTTCCTGTGAGGTACGAACTGAATTATTATATATTATTCTTATACACTGCCGGTCACGGTAGCCGAGCGGTCTAAGTCATGTACTGTCTTCGCTCGCTCGTAAGCCGGGATCGTGGGTTCGAATCCCACACAAGGCAGGGATGTTTGGTGTGTGTATGTGTTTATTCTGTGTTTGTGTTGTCCTGTGTTTAGGTTGAGGCCTTGCGACGAGCTGATCACCCGTCCAGGGAATCCTACCGTCTGCAAAAATGATCAATTGAACTAAAAAATCAGAGGCCAGGGCCCAAGTGGGCTGTAGAGCCCCTGTAAAATACATATAAAGTAAAAGGTAAAGTTGTCCCTGTGCTTAACTCTAATTAAGCACTACGCCATGAAAACGTATGGTGGAGTGGTTGTATACATCCACGTTTTCTTGACCTAGGCACTAGCTGGAGTGAGTGGTCAGCTTCATGCCCCGGCCTCTTAACTCCCGGGGAAACAGCCCTCGGCACCCACTGGGTAGGAGGTTGGGAGGATCCCACAGCCGGTCTAAACGACGTGGAGAAGAGAAAATTCTTGACCCTACCGGGACTCGAACTCCGATCCCTTAGTCGTCAAGCCCGTAGCTAGTTTTTGTACCGACTCAACTATCCTGGCTCTTAATATTAAATATTAATAAAACGTATTTAATATATTTCCTTAAATAAAACTANAAGGGAAGGTTACATCAAAAGGAAAGGTTCGAGTCAAAGGCTTGAAATAGAACATAAAGGAAGAAGAAAGGATTTATCTGAATAAACCATTCAAACGTTTCTTCTAGAAACAGAGAAACAGAGTACAGTGTCCCTCAAATTTAATCATAAAAATTGACTCCACCGGAGATCCACAAGAAGCAGCAGCCTTTATACAGTAGACAGGTCCTTATTTGTCCTCTGTGCGTTTACACTTCAGTGGATTTTCTGTTCGCTTCTACAGGTCTTCATGGGATGAGTCATGGGTATACAAAAGGCAAAACAGAAAAATTTATCCCTGTAACAGGCCGTAAAAGCCCATAGGGTTGTGAAACGTCGAGGTCCCCACATTGCCCAGACAGTCGGCTCACAGATGGCGGTGAGGTCAGCCTTACGGTTCGGCCACCCTTTACCCCCCCCCCCTGGAAGATTCCTGGTACTCATTTCTGTCAGAGGCTGAGTCGACCCCAGAATCATATTGCATTTGAAAGGATTAAGTCAATTAAAAAAGTGTTCGATGACCTCATCGGGATTCGAACTCGCGACCTACCGGCTTGTAGGATAGTGTCTCAACAAACTATGCTACCACGTGCCCGAGAATCATGGGTATATGCCCAATTACAGAAATGAAAAGCTGTACGTCTGAGGGCCTCTTTGCTCGTGTTTCAATTCCACGGGCTACTTACTGTGTATCACGAGAAAGAAGTTCGTACTTTGAAATTACAAGTTATGTTCATATCGCTATTTTCTGTATTATAACATCGTTTAGTCTGGTAGGTTCTGTAGAGATATGGACTATGGGCTGAACGGCAGGGATTCGATTCCCTGAATGGGCAACATTTTTGTATTTTCTACAGCGTCCAGCCCTGCTATGCGACCCTCTCAACCTCTTATCCAATGGACATCGGGGACTCTTTCTTCAGGGATAGAGGGAACGCTAAGTTGAGAATTCATCTGCGCCTAGAGCCGAGGATATGAACGGTGGCTTCATTAACATAAAGCAGAAAGAACTCACGTACCTGAGACACATGATCTGAACTTTTCACGTTAAGTAATGCGTAAATTATATAATTATGGAACCAGAGAAACAGCAATTGCTAGGTGACGCCTTTTTAAAACGCAAAAATAACTGTTGGAAGCGGTGCTTTCTCTGCGATCCGCTGCCATAAAGGGTCAAGACTGCCGTTGTACCGGAAGCTACTAGAAATAGGACATAATCTGCTGTAATGGGCCTAGACTGACAGAGGCCTTGTATGTATTTTATATACCTTTATTAATATGTTTAACATGTAAAATGTAAATATCCTTTACATTGTGACAAATGTCCTACTACTGCAGACAATGAGTCTGACAACAGACAGACCCGTCCTCTCGTCAGAGAAGGCACCCCACAATAACAAGACTGAAACAGTAATAAATATAGGGTCATGAGCCCCAAATAGGACTCGACACCAAGACTGATTGGCTGACTGATCGTCAGTCGCAATGTGACTTTGGCTTTGATTTAAGTACAATCCTGAGATGGCTGTTAGAAGAGCAGGAGTTCAGAGTGAGATGGCCGCCAGCCTGCAGGAATGTGAGCCTGGAAACAAAGGAGCATCCACTGTTGGAAGCCGTTACCAAGCAACGCAGTGACGACCGTGACTGAGAACGCTAGTCTCTGTGTGATTTCTGAAGAGTAGCCATGGTGTGTGTTAAAGTGTCCAGTAAATCCGACCACCAATCCAAACCCCGTCTATAGTCACTTCATCAAGTGAATATATTGCCTTTCTCACAGTATGATTACTGAAGTGACCACGTCACAGACATGAGCTCATATTCGTCGTGCCTTAGGGACCTGATGACCGGACTCTTGAAACAATAACTTTCTTGCACAAAGTAAGCCTTCTCGTCCCGGACTCCCCACTATCTGTTTGGAGAGGCGCCAATAAACCTTCTCTCCCTAACACTAGCCACCAAACCGAAACTTTCTATCTCAATAAATTATTCATTCGGGCAGAAGCAGCAACGCATCAATGGGGGTGTAGCTACCCCTTGTGAGGGGCGTAGGAGTGGGTTGATATGCCAGTAGCAGTAGGGATGACCCGAACGAATGACTTGATCGACAAACAGAATTCAACCTTCGCCTGACCAAAAAAAGAAACAAACATTACGTTTCCAAAACAGACCCGAATTCTGTTCATATTTCTTCTACACTCTAATCGTGTCAGTGTTAGTTGCGCCCACAGAGACGTCACTTATCGCAGAATTAACCGCCGTGAAATAACTGGTATTGAAGTAGTAAATGCTAAATAAAATCCAACGGCAAAGTATATTAACATTTAAATAAATTTACGTATTATAATCTGGAACAAAATTCCATATAAGGAGTTAAAAATAACATGGTAACATGTATGTACTTCAAATTATAAGACAAGAAGTTCTGAGAAGAACAAATTGCGTCCTTTCCTTTGACACGACACGGATCGCACAGAAAACGATGCTTCCAACAATTCCTTGTGGCCGCGGGGCGATTATTGAGCCGTTGCCTAGCAACCATAAAGGGATACACAGACAGCCCCGCAGGCCCTCCTTTGACAAGACACGGACCGAATACAAAACGAAGTATCTATCAATTCTTCTATTGTTGCGTGTGTATCAGTTGCCGCGGTAACGTCTTTATCGAGCCGTTACCTAGCAACATACACGCCGCTGAGATGGGCTCAAGTGCTATGATATACGTACAAAATTTCACAAAGACTGGTTCGGGCATTAAAAATTTAATACGGGAGGATGCACAGACTCACCGACAGGAAGATCACATAAGCCTGCTTAAGGAAAGTAGGCTAAAAATAAAGTTAATGTGCTTGAAATGAACTGATATATTATGATTACGGAGTTACTTTATTCTATTTAAAATGAATATTTAAAATTATTATATTATTCACTGGTTCTACAACCACTTGGGGCCTGGCCCCTGATTTTCAGTTTAACGATCATTTTACAGGCGGTAGGACTCCTTGGACGCGTGATCAGCTCGTCTGAAGGCCTCAATCTAAACACAGGGCAACACAAACACAGAATAAACGCAAACAGATATCCATGCCTCAAGTGGGATTCGAATCCACTCGCTTCCGAGCGAGCTAAGACAGTATATGCCTTACAAGGCTCGGCTACCGTGACTGGCGAAATTACTACCACTTCCATCACAGTAAACAAATATTAAATTCGCATACAAAGAGCTACTCTTAGTTGGCAGCTCTTAAAATTAGCGAGAAGTAAAAACTGCATTGAATGAGGAGCTAGTAAGTAGAATCAGTGGAATAAGCGGAAATTCCGTTTTATACAATGGCCTCAACTATCTACTCATATTAACACAGTGGGATGCAAGAAACAAAGGCAATCAATATTAATATTTACGTATTTATTGTAATCACAAAGTTGTCCCGTGCTTAATTAAGTGCCATGCCATGAAGCAGCAGGGGGAATGGAGGTGACTGGACAGCTTCACGGCCCGGTCCCTTTACTCCCGGAGAAGAGTTCCCGGTAGGACACTGATCTGAAAGCCGTGAAGAAAAATCATTCCTTGCCCCTACTGGAAATCGAACTCCGACCATCTAGCTCGTTGCTATACAAAATGATTTATCCCGGCTAATTGAATACATCACTAAAATTATTTACATGACAATAATACATATGAAATTTTACATCACAGATTCAGTAGGATTTTTCCCCCTTTAGCGCTACAGCCCCAATTTGGGCCTTTGCCTACCTCCATGAAACTCTCTGTTTCATTTCGGTTTACTACATCTTAGGCATTCGATAGGACTCCTTGGCCGGGCGATCAGTTGGTCGCATGGTCCCTACCTGTACACAAACACAAAGAAACGCACATACACAGAACATCCATGCCTGGTGTGCGATTCGAACCCACGATCCCGGCTTCCGAGCGAGTGAAGACAGTACATGCCTTAGACCGCTCGGCTACCGTGACCGGCAGTGTATAAGAATAATATATAAGAATTCAGTTCGTACCTCACAGGAAACAGATCCGAACCCACGGTCCCGGCTTCCGAGCGAGTGAAGACAGTACATGCCTTAGACCGCTCGGCTACCGTGACCGGCGATTCAGTAGGATAGAGGCCCTTAAATGTTTTACCTTCGATCACAAGTCGACTGTATTAATTACTCTACTTGCAGACTTGAGACCCATGAGAAGGACGTCACTCTGAATGTCTAATGAGTTGTTGAGATGAGAGAATCAACACGCGGCACGCTCTGTTCCAGACTTCAGACATTTGCATACGTCACTCTGAAGGTAATTGCAAACGAGGCACCTGCTACAGTCTTGAAGTTTGCGAAGATGCTGCTCGTATAATTCGTCATGTAAAATAGATTATAATTATCGAATTTTCTTTAATACTCCCAACAAATTCCTCTCAGGAAAGCGAATTCTGTCTCGTCTTATTCCAAAAGTTCGGATACAAGCGGCAGAACTCCATTTAATTTCCTTGTTAACTTCTTGAATTCAAGCGAAAACATTCCCTAAGAGCACCAAGCTTGTTTTAAAAACTGAATTTTGTGACTTTGAACTTATTAATTTGACCTAAAATTCAGATTCGTTTTATGAAGTAAATGACTGTTTTTAATGTTGTATTTTAGCGTCCTGTTGCACTGATTTTCATCCATGATATCTCTGTAATGGCCGTCTTGTAGTGACTTTTTTTTTCTTTTCTTGGCTTCAACTTTGGAGCATAGGGCTGATTTCTCAGTTTCATTGATCATTTTTACAGATGATAGGACTCCTTGGACGGGTGATCAGCTCGTTACAAGGCCGCTACCTAAACAAGGACAACACAAACACAGAATAAACACATACACACACCAGGCATCCATGCCTTGTGTGGGATTCGAATCCACGATCCCGGCTTCGGAGCGAGCGAATACAGTACATGCCTTAGACCGCGCGGCCACCGTAACCGGCAGTGTATAAGAATAATATATAAGAATTCAGTCCGTACCTCACAGGAAACAAATCCGAACCCACGATCCCGGCTGCAGAGCGAGCGAAGACAGTACATGCCTTAGACCGCTCGTCTACCGTGACCGGCAGTGTATAAGAATAATATATAAGAATTCAGTCCGTACCTCACAGGAAACAAATCCGAACCCACGATCCCGGCTGCAGAGCGAGCGAAGACAGTACATGCCTTAGACCGCTCGTCTACCGTGACCGGCTGAATGACTTACAGTTATTGATATTAAGATTTGAAGTTCTCGCAGCTGTTATCTGTTGTAATATTCTGTACAGGATTTTAATCTACCAAACTACACGGCGTTATATATCAGAAGAACGTTAGCTTAATGCTCACCGCTGTAAAAACATCAAATCTCATATTTTCACAATTTTGAGGGTACTATACGCAACGTCCACAGGAATTCGATAATTGCAGACAGACCCCGTCGCTTTGTCAAAGCGGAGGCCCCAATTCAAGACATGTATATAGTCTTGGAATGAAGAATAACATGGTCATAAGTCCGAACAGGGCCCCAAACCGAGAATTACCGTGCTCACGAGGATCATCAGCAAGTTACTGTTCTACTCTGCAACGTTCATAGATTCGAATGCCTCTGAATCAGGCAACCGAGCTCCTAAAATTTCTGTCTTTCCTAATTTACGGTACCGAACTAAAAATCTAAACGGGCGTCAAATCGCAGGAAAATAAAATTAAATTTAAGCAGGAACCGAGATGGTTTCAATAGAGACGTGTAAACGCTTTGTGAGTTGCAAGTGTCCAACAGAAGTGAATGTGACAATAACGACCTTATGAGACGTGATATTGTGTAGTTTGGTAGATAGTTACAAACGTTTCGGGGAAAAGTGCAGCATAATATTTACCAAACTACACAGCGTCACATCTCGGAATAACGTACTTCGCACTTAATCAAGCTTATTGCGCTGTGGACACTCAGGAGTCTGGTTCTATCTATCCATCCATCCACCCACCCACCCACCTACCTACCTATCTACTGATCCATCCATCCACCCACCTACCTACCTACGTATCTATCTATTGATCCATCCATCAACCCACCCACCTACCTACCTACCTAACTATCTATCCATCGATCCAGCCTCTCACCCACCCACCTACCTATCTACCTACCTACCTATCTATCTACCTATCCATATATGTCTATCTTTATTCCTGTTGCTCCAACTTGTAGCATAGGGCATTCATGGAACGCTTCGTTTCATATCCGTTTCTTAACCTCAGACAGTCTGTAGGACTTCATGGACGGGAGATCAGCCCGTCGCAAAGCCGCTACCTACACACAAAATAGCACAAACACAGAATAAATACACATAGACATCCATGCCTCGAATGGGATTAGAACCCAGGTTCCCAGAGTTGGATCGCGCGAAGACAGTTCATGCCTCAGTCTTAGCGGCCACTGTGATCTGATTGGTGAAAATAGTCTCGCTGGCACAGTAAGAGTCTGTCATAATGACGCTCTCTCTCGTATTCTGTTCACAGCTTCTGGGGTCCGTTGCTTTTTTCTTTCTTCTCCGAATACTGAAATTCATCAACATGGGAAGTGAACTGAAATTGTAATTTGTGTTATCATCGTCTTTATCCTAGCTATCTCAAACGGCTAGGATATCACTCAGAACCTCAAACTGTGTTCACTCCGCTATGAAATACACCTTTCCAGGATTTTAGAATTTTAGTTCCTCACAACAGTGGCTAAGAAGAGTTCTATCTTCTGGGACATATCGCCGTCTAGTCCTTTGAAATTCAACAGGCGTTTCGGAGAAAAATATCATGTTCATCTTCAGCCTGACACAGCTTGATGTCTCTTTCCCGCGGCTTTCTTGCTTGCTTCATTCTTCTACCCTGAAGATGGAGGGGACATGTTCCTCTGAAAAGTCGGTTTACTTCCAACGCAACGGACTACATGACGTTATATCCTAGTTCCAGTCATGTTCTAGGTACAAAGAGACTCATACCTAGAAATGTGCAAGTTCTGGGGCGACTAGTCGAGCGTCTGGTGGGGTTTCACACGTCCTCGCCACTGAAAGACAAGAGAGTGTGGGATATCACTTGCCAAGAGCCCAGGAGGTGCCCATCTTGGCTGTGTATGGATCTTTGACATTTCATGGGAATCTGAAGGGTTTTGGCTGTGGATGAAGTCGAGGTTCTCAAAGACCCGGAGCAACAAGGAGCATACAGTAGCCTCATAGAGCTCTTAGAGCTTAAGTGGCATCTAGAAGTTGCTCCCCTTTATCAATGCTAAATATTCCGTATTCAGGAGACTATTTGGATGATCTAGGAATAGATGGGAGGATAATATTAAAATGGATTTTAAAGGATGAGTGTAAGTTTGTAAATCGGACCTTCTAATTCAGATTAGATTTAGCGATGGCGCTCTTACGAACAGTATAGTGCACATCTGAGTTCCACAAAAAGAGAGAAATTACTTGACAAGTTGAATAATTATTAGATTTCCAGGAACGAAACTGTTCATAAATTATTGTCCCTTGAAAAGTAAGAAAGTAAAGTAAATATATCCTTGTAGCAGGCCGTGGAGGCCCATAAGTTTGTGAGAGGTCGAGGTTCCCACATTTTCTCTAGACAATCGGCTCACAGATGGCGATGAGGTTGTCAGCCTTACGCGTCGGCCGCCTTTTACTCCAAGAAATAATTTTGGTAGTCATTTCTCTCAGAGGCTGAGTCGCCCCAGGGATAGAGTTATGACTGGAAGGAATAAGTAAATTGAAAAAATCAACCTCATCGGGATTCGATCCCGCAGCCTTCCGGCTTGTAAATTAGTGTCTCAACCAACTACCTTACTTAGTTAAATATTTGCCACATCAAACCCTAATATACTGGTCGGCTGGGTATTCTGGTATATAATTACCAGTGTTTGGGAAGGAAACAATGCCTCCCCTTCAGGATAGGCGGTATGCTCCTCCGAAAAGTTACTCGCACTAACCGTCGAGCAGATTTCACAGTGTCATAAGCCACAAGGTAACAATTTATTTGTAAGAATGTGTATACCTTAATGATACTACATTTCAAGGCGTGTACTCACGTTTTATACCTTAGCCCTTTTTCTTCTTGAAGAAATCATTTTAGCTTTACATAAATAAGGGACTATATTATACCAAGCAGCTAAAGCGATAATATAGCTGAGTTCTAATCAAGAAGTACCCAATTCGAATCTCTGCCCGGACACCGATTATGTTAAAAAAAATATTCTTCATGGTTCCTTCCAGTCTGTTTAGGTAAACGTCAGGTCAGTTCATTAAATTAAGCCATGATGACTTCCTTCTATATCCCTGCCAATTCGCTATTACCCATTCGTTTGATACTTTTAGTTACTAACTAACTCCATGGAGCTGGGCCCTTCTTGAGAAACCGAAAGTTGCGCAGCTACTCAAGAAATTCCCAGCATTTTATGGAACCAGAAGGTTCATTACTGTGTTAACAGGAGCCCTCCATTGGTCCCTATCCTGAACCAGAATAATCCAGTACATATCATCCCATCCTATCTCTGTAAGATCCATTTCAATATTACCCACAAACCTAGGTCCTGATCTTTCTAGTGGTCTCTGCTTCTGGCTTTCCCACCAATATCCTATATGCATCCCTCTTCTCCCCCATTCGTGCTACATGCCCTGCCCACCTCATCCTCCTTGACTTGATCTTTCTAATTATACTTGGAGATGATTACAAATTATTAAGCTCCTCATTATGCAGTTTTTTCCAACCTCTTGTTACTTCATCTCTCTTCGGTCCAAATATTCTCCTCAACACCCTGTTCTCAAAAACCTTCAGTCTATGTTCCTCCCTTAATATCAGAGACAAAGTTTCATATCCATACAGAACCATAGATAAAATTACAGTTTTATTTATTATAATTTTTACCTATTTAGACAGCAAACGAGAAGATTAAAGATTCTGGACTGAATGGTAGCAAGCGTTACCCGAATTCAGTCTCCTCTTAATTTTCTTCTGAATCAGGTTTTGATTTGTTACTGAGAGCCTTGCTAAATAAATTACATATAATTATAGATCGATATGAATCAAAATTTAATTCGGTGAAGGTCATTTACTGCAGAACCAAAGTGCCAATATTTTTTAAACGATCTTTGGCAGTGCTACACAGGCAGTTCAATTTACACGACAGCAGCGATACGTGTTCATTCTGTGAACCCTGTGCAACAAACGAACAATAATTCAAGATATCTCGGCATGAAAACACATTTTTAACCTAAAATAGGTCACGATATAAGCTTTATTCGAAATAAACCATTGCGATAACAAGCATGGCACAGTGGCCGATATACGCAGAGCGCCTGCATTCGGCAACATGCCAACACTTTGAAGCCAGAAGAATTGCCTAACAAGGACGGCGCCCACGTAAAGATTCAATCACGAAATGGCCCGAAACTGGAGCAAAGGACTACTGTCACACATCAGGAGTCTAAAATCATCTCACACAACAGTGGCTTAGTTACTCACGTGATTGATTCTGTGATCTGTTGCCCAAGATAATGACGGGGACCATGATTGGTTGCAACTTCGCGATGAGGTCGTCAAGAAACGTCTGAAGTCGTCTTCCACATCAGTCCTAATTCTGGTAATTTCGCAATACGTAGAATTTTGCAACGTGCAAAGAATTAGTTATATCAGCATCACTGTGTGTAAAAGACATGCATTGGCATGAAATATGTCTTTCTCCACCTTCATATTGTCACGTGTCCCGGGTTAACGTGTCTAATAAAACGGGTTGTTGGATTTGATAATCGAATTTATTGGACCTTTATACAACTGGTTGCAACACTTCACAAATCACTATCTGACACACTGTCATATTCTTCCGACTGGACACTATTCTGACTTCCAACTGACCTGAACTCCACTACTGCGTTGTACGCCCTCGTACACCTTTGTACCCTCTACTGTCTCCTCTTATAATTCTTCAGCACGGACCCCAAAGAAAACGTAGCCTTCTTTTGTCAGGAATGCGCGTTTATTGGCCCATTACCTGTAAATGGTTGTCCTATTGTTGAGAGCGTGACTTCGAGAATATGTTTACCGAACCGTTGTCTAGCAATGGGAATAGGCGTTATAATATTTTTAAGTGAAGTTTCAGCAGAATCTAAATGTTAAGGTAAAAAGTAAGCTTGAACGGGGCCGATTGTTGTAAAGACAACAATGTAGACTTTTACTCCACAGTTCTCGATTCGATTATCGGCTGAAGCATCGGCTATTCAGACTGAGTTATTTTGTGGTTTTATTCAGTCTCTCCGGGTAAATGTCGGAAGAGTGCTTCGATTAAGCCACGAACCCGTCCTTGCAAATCTTTTCCCATTCATCAATTCCATTCGTTGCTGTAGAATTCAGTGCAGGTTATGATAGTATTACTAAGCAACACCTCCCCTCCCCAAAACAAAAAATAAAAGGAGATTTATGTGAACCTCAATCGAGACATGTTTTCGGGGTTCGTTGCTATGGGGATTTTCTTTCTCTATGGCTTTCAGGTTTATTTTGCGCTGAGACGAACCGCCTGATTACTTTCCGGTATCTTCTGCTCAGGTACTCTGGCACGTGTTCACATGTACAGCAACATGTAAGTCGGCTGTTAACAAATGTAACTCAATGTGAGTGTTTGCTTGTATTTATCTAAAAGTGGTTGAAATTCCTACTGAAAATGCTTAAAAAACCTGAGGAATATAATGAGATCTACCTACCTACCTACCTAC